>NW_012267349.1:1196849-1256689 GCF_000151885.1 Dipodomys ordii | reverse complement strand
GAAACAAAGGAGGAGGCTACAATGCTTGATAAGAAATGTACTCATTATCTTGCCCATGTAATTGTAACCCCTCTGTACAGTATTTTCACAATAAAAAAAAAGAATTCTAAAAGATATATCACACCAATCGGCAGCTGAGCAGATGAGTTCATAAGATGGGACATTGGTGATATTAGTTATAACAGCTACTTTGTCTTAATTGATAGTAATTACCAATTGTAACTAATTATAGTTATCATTAGTGTATTTCTTTTTTTTTTGTCAGTCATGGGACTTGAAGTCTGGGCCTAAGCACTGTCCCTCAACTCTGCAGCTCAAGGGTAGTGCCCTACCACTTGAGCCACATCGCCACTTCCATAATTATCATTAGTAACTAATTAATTTAAAATTAGTGTATTGAAAAGCTGGTTACATCTAGGGAAATTAAGACCTCTGTGACTCTTTGAGATACTTTTTTTTTTACTTCTCTGTGACTTACACACATTAGTTTATTCTTTTTCTCCTCCTTCTCCCCTGCTGTCTCCTCTTCTCTTTTAACATGTGAATCCATAAATGTACTTTTGTATTCTGCCACAGTTAAGCAGAAACACTTGGGACTTACTTTTTAACACTCAGGGAAACTCCCTGGCATTCATGTGGAAAGTAGGACTTCCTCTGAATGCATACCCTGACCCTCTCTCAGTTGGCATTTCTTCATCCAGTGAGCGCCCAGTGAGGATCTGTACAAGCTTGCCTAGAAGAAAATTTATGTTGCTTTCTGCTCACATACAGAGGGCCCTGGAGTGGATATGCCGCAGTAATTCAAAGTGGACTAGCACCTTTCGATCTGTTTATGAATGGTGTTGCATCCCCATGAGTGAATTAGAGCACTGTGGTTTCTGGGCAGCAGTATTATTCTTGCAAAATTTGTGCAGAATTAAAGATATATATCATGTTGGAAAGAAATCATGAACTCTTTCCTTCCAACAAATGTTCCAGGCTGAGTTTCAGTTTCAATGCAGTATTTAGTTATCCTCATGGTAGATTTACTGTTGCTAACTATTGCAGTAGGGATAAGCAGAGCTTGGGTTAAGAACATCCACTTCACAACTGATCAGGGAATTGTTCTTGCTTACATGCTTAGCTATGCTAGCTTTTAAAGGAAGAAAGTCGCATTTTCTAAGGAGAAAAGTTTGGCAGAACCCAGTTCAAAACCAGCAAAGTTTCCACATGAGCAATTTCTTCTTGGAAATCAAAATTAGTCAGTTCTTTTCATTCTTAGGAATGGCTTCCCACTGCAGTTAAGATGGGAAGCAGAATGGGCTATTGAGGAGGATGAGGGAAATCGAAGGGGAAAAATGAAACATAAAGTAAGTGATACAGGTGCAATGCAAAATATGTTCTCTATCAAGATCTAATTCTCTGTCCCCCTAGGCAGTACAATAGTGGATGAGCTTAGCAAAGACTGGTTTGCCAGGGGTCTGACAGTGTTAAAAAAAAGTGTCGAGGTTAGGTTCTATCTCAAGTACCTTGTCATCACTGAAGTTAAATTATAACTGTCAAAACTAATTAACTGAATTGAAGCATACAGGTAATCAATGTGACAATTAGAACATCGTTATGTACTTTGTTTATTTTACCAAATGTGAAGGGTACAAAAATCTCAGCCCCAAATGTCACAGCTAAAGACATTCACCCTGTAATCTTACTTTTATCTTGTACTGTTGCTCCTTTTCTATGACACTTTACACATATAACACATGTACTCATGTGTGTATAAATATAAGGAGCCAAAGAATTAAAAAATGAAAAAAAACTATTGTACTTATTTCCTAATAAAATAACTATATATTCAGCAATGTCAGCTGTGCTTACTAGGTTTTTTTTTTTAAAGGAAAAAGGCAAAGCCATTGACTTCAAGAAGCTCATAGATCATTGATAAGGTGCTATTATCACACTATGACAGAGAGAGTCAGGGTGTTAAGAAAACATAAAGGGAGGGCTATCCTTAGGGAAAGAAGAGGTCAAAACTTGGTTACGTGTTTTCTGTGGCATTGGATGAAATTGAATGCCCTATAGGTAAGACATATATTTCTATGGATAGTTGATATTAAATGCTTCAATGGGTATTTAGCTGGGCTCCACATTTTTAATAAAGCTATATTAAAAATAACATGTTAGAATCTATCACTGCATAAAATCCTAGATGTAGAAGATTTTTTAATCTAAGTAGGAGAAAAGGGCTGACTAATGTATATAGAGTATTTTCAAGTAACAACAATCTATCTATGCAAATGTCAACACATGGTAATAACATAGTAGAAAATGTTGGTTCCTGGCCAAGTAAACACCAGCATGTTTTAAATGTTTGCCAAAATGCTGACATGATACAGGAGAACATTTTGTAAGTTTTATATAAATACATAAAAGCAAAATGGAGATGCCGTACCTATCCTTGTGATTGTAAAGATGAAATCATGGATCATTTGGCATACAGTTGCTGTAACAGTGTTATGTTTTTTAAAAATCTGTTTAAGTTTCTATTTTGTCATTCTGACTATGAAAGCCGTGCTCTTGTTCATATGAAATTAAATAATATAAGGGCAGAAAAACTCAAGTTCTGCACAACAGGACTAAGCCGAAAGACTTGTGAGTATTCAGATATATTGATCTTAGTTCTTTTACTCACCACCTTTAACATTCAAAAGGCCAGGTCTGCATGATCCACATCAGAGATCCTGCCTAGGATCTACACAAGATACTGCAATATCATTTGAAAAAGACAGAAGCTGGAAAAGAACCAGACATGGTTTCTAAGAAGTTTTGAGAAGTTCTTACTCTTCCAGTGCTGAAGATTACTGCAGGAAAGATAGGTTAGAGGGTAGAAATCTGAGCTGTAAGTGGCAAATTACATGGACAACCGAGCAGTGCTAATATCACTACTTCCCATGGAGGATTCAGTAAGAGGACCACACCTGTGTCTGTCCCTGTGAACTGGGGCATGGCCACATCTATTATAGTCTTCTACCTTCTCACCTGACTAAACGAAATAGAAACAGAGGCAATATTAAATAAAGCCATTGCTAATTTAATTATTCAAAATGTTCTAGCCATTGTCAGTTTGAGAGACTTCTTGTTTCATGCTTTTTTTTTTTTTTGTCCAGGACTGGGAATCAAACTCCGTATGTTAATTTCCCTCATTGGTTGGGGCTCCACCACCTGAGCCATGCAAACAACCCCTATTTTCTTCTATTTCTGCCACAGAAAGAAATTATGCTTATTGGATGGTAAAAGATGAAAAGAACAGTTTAGTTTAATAATTTGACCAATCCTGATTGGGCCAGAAAGCCAGAATGGAGGATTTTATCTTGGGAGGATGGAAAGAATAGGAAAATGGTCATAGTCATTTCTAGGTTAGAATAAACAGCTCCTAAGGAGTCATTGAGTCACATTTTATAATCCTTACTACTGCTGCTGTTACTGAGCCAAGTTCCTCAGGGCCCAAGTCACATTTGGGGGGGGGCAGAGTTGGTCATGGGGCTTGAACTCTGGGCCTGGGCACTGTCCTTCCCCTCTTCAGCTCAAGGCTAGCACTCTACCACTTGAGCCACAGTGCCACTTCCATTTTTTTCTGCTTAGGTGGTGCTAAGGAATCGAACCCAGGGCCTCATGCAGGCAAGGCAAGCACTCTACCACTGAGCTACCTTCCTAGCCCCACATTCTGATTGTAAATAAAACCCTTGATATTATTAGGCTTAAAGAGCTGTTTTCTTGGTGCTCAAGAAACAGTTGTCTTTGAATACTTCCTTCCACAATGACCTTCCTTTGGGGTCTAGAAAAACCTTCCCTGTAAGACACTATGTCCAGGCCAGTGACAAGTACCCCCTGTTGTCTACACTTGAAATGGGAGCTTTTAGGTAAAAGTGAATCTGTAGGAATACTGAGTGGACTTAGTTATACTGGTTTTCTAATCCTACTTTTTTGGGGGGTTGGGGTGAGTGAGGTCTGAAACCAAGACTTGATCTTAGTATCTGATGTTTTCGCTCATTGGTTAGCACTCTAGCAAACCAGCCTTGGCTACCACTCCTCTTTTGTGGTTTTAACTTGTTAATTTTCTTAGGCATTATTTATTATCCACAATAAAAATATATGGACTAAATAATGTTTACCTTAATAACTGGAAATTAGTTTTTGTATTTTTTATTGTAAAAATAGTGTACAGAGGTGTTACAGTTACATGAGTAAGGTAATGAGTACATTTCCTATCCATCAGTGTTACCTCCTCTTTGTTTTTCCCCTACTATTCCTTTCTTCTCTCCCCACCTCCCCAACTCCCCTCTTCTGCACCTCCCCCCCAAGTTGTAAAGTTCGTTTTCAACATAGTATCTTGTATATCTCATTGTTACAATGGGTCAACCTGTATCCTTGTTTCAGCATTTTGTTCTTTACCTTCCTTTCTCCATATTAGCAAAATGTATATACAAGATGCAGGGCACCCAGGTCAAATACAGTGAACACAGGGGTTATACCATGGGGTAAAAAACATTCAAGAGAAACAAAAAAAATCACATAGTATATTTTAGATATGTTAAAAACAATAGCAAGAAAGAAAAACAAGTTGTGAACCTATCTTGGGGTTCATTTCACTTAACATCATCTTTTTTTTGAAATACTTTTTTATTGTAAAACTGCTGTACAGAGAGGTTACAGTTACATGAGCAAGGTAATGAGTGCATTTCCTATCAAGCATTGTTATCTCCTCCTTTGTTTTTCCCCTATGCTCCCTTCCCTCACACCTCCATAACTATACTCCTCCCTCCCCCCTCCCTGCCTAAATTGTTAAGTTTGTTTTTCAACATAGTGTCTTGTACATATCATTGTTACAATGGGTCAACCTGTATCCCTATTTAAGCATTTTGTTTTTTCCCTTATGTCCCCAAGCTAGAGAAGTGTATATACAAGATGCAGGGCATCAACATCAAATACAGTGAAAACAGGGATTATACCATGGGGAGGAACATATAGAGAAACAAAAAAAGTCACATGATACATTATAAATACGTTAGGAACAATAGCAAGAAAGGAAAAAAAACCTCTTGTGTCCCTATCTTGGGGTTCATTTTGCTTAACATCATCTTGTCTGGTCATATGTACATAGCTTTGGACCTTTTCTGCTTGTCCCAGACATATACTAGTTATTGCAAACAAGGGAAACCATGGGACCTATGTTTCTTTGGGCCTGGCTTACTTCACTTAATATAAATTTTTCCAAGTCTTTCCATTTCCTAACAAATGGGGCAATGTCATTCTGATGGAGGCATAGAATTCCAGTGTGTGTGTGTGTGTGTGTGTGTGTGTGTGTGTGTGTGTGACATTTTCTTGATCCATTCATCTACTGTGGGGCACTGGGTTGGTTCCATATCTTAGCTATGGTAAATAATGCTGCAATAAACATAGTTGTGCTGGTAGCTTTAGTATGGTCTTGTTTGTGATCATTCGGGTAATTGTCCAAAAGTGGGATTTCTGGGTCATAGGGGAGCTCTATGTGGAGTCTTTTGAAGAACCTCCATACTGCTTTCCAAAGTGGTTGAATAAGTTTACACTCCCACCAGCTGGAAGTTAGTTTTAATAAAATCACATTTCTTCATTTTACCTATGTTACCAGAAAAATAGGCATTCATTTACATAAGCATTGGGTTTATTTTATCTGGTTTGTCTAGGAGTTAACTCATGATTTACTTGACTAAGTATAATATATCTAGGAATAAAACCCCATGGAGTAAACATTTTAAACAGTTAACAGAAATATTAACAATGAATATTAGGAAGCTGAAACAAAATTTTAAGGTTTGTAGGACACTAATGAGTATGGGGTTGCATAAATTTAAGAGAGAGCAGGAATATATATTGCCAGAATATTCAATTTACGTATGTGATAAAGGAAACAGGAATCATGAAATGAGCCTAGAGGCAGGGAACAGATAGGATGGATGATTCACAGGAAACTTAGATGGACATATTCAACTGTAACCCTCTTATACAACCTTTAGAAGGTCAGAAAGTAAAATAAAAATAGTTTACTTCATGTATATTAGAAGATATTGCATCCCACCAAGTATAAAATTACCTTACATGTTTTTAGTTATGAACGCTAATTCATCAGCATTTAGGAAAAGAAGTGATTTAGTTTCCATTGGGAAGAAAGAAAATCAGTGTTTACTAGCACCTATCAGCTATTTAGAAACAAAGGAGAAGAAGAAAAAATATCTGCCCAACTTTATAATGGAGGGAGGAATTGACTTATTTTTAGTCACATTTGGGAAACAGATGATGCAATTGTGCTATGTGTTGACTGATAACATGAACCCTCATACATCACAATAATAAAATGATGCAAAATGTCATTGGGCATCAGTGACAAAGGACAATTCTTCACGGTCCTTGATTTTCAAGAAAATAGAGGTTTGCTAAATGAGAATTAAAAGATGTCAGCAAGTAATAAATAATGCTATATTCCCATCAAAACAAAATATTTTCTCTGCTGCCACATTCATAAAAATTATAAAAAAGACAAAAGTTTGGCTTAAAAAAACACAAAGTTTTCAATGCGCTCCTGTTCCACTATCCCATATTGTAGGGTGAAAATGGAATTGATTTTCATTAATTATAGAGTTGTTCAAGAAAGGTTTTGGACTTGAACTCTTTGGAATTATTTTAGCAATTCCCTGTTCATACCTGCTGTTTTCCATTCCTTTAGTTTTTTATTTTAAAATATGAATCCAAGATTAATGAGGGAAAAGTGAATAGATGTTTGATCCACTGACATGTATAAAGAGCTTTTTATTCAGAAGAGACAATCCCACAATATATACACTAAAACAAAAATATATTTTGTTACTAAAAATATTTCAAATATGATCTTTGTAAAAATACTTCAAACATGATTTTTACTTCAGCTTATCTGTAATTTAGATAAGCTAAATATTTATCTGGGTAAATGAATGAACTAAGGATAGAAATGTATTCATCTTCTGTGCTAAGGTGAAGAAAAATAGATTACAGTGTGTGTCCCTTAATGGGGGGATGCATTCTGGAAGATGCATCCTCAGGCAGTTACATCATTGTGCAAACATCTCAGTGTACTGATAAACTAGGATAGCTACAGTTTCACTCCGTGATGTAATCTGTGATCATAGTGTTGAATGACATGTCCTTAGGCATCACATGACCCATCATACATATTTGCAAACCCAAAGTCTAGACCCTAACTTGCCATGAAATAAAGTGTTCACCAAATCTTAGAACCATTAATAAATTGATCTTGGTTCGTGCCAAATTTCATGGAAAATCCACTACTATGAAAGAGATGTGCATTTAACCATGAAACTAAGTATTAGGAACTTCAGAATTTGTAACTTCTTCATGTCTGAGTGTTTTGAGGGTTTTGTTTTGTTTTTACATAAATTTAGTTTTATTCTCTAACAAGATCTTAATGTTTCCACAAATCAGAAACATGTTTGCTAATGTAGTAGGCTCAGCATCTAAAATGTATTCACGAAGAAACTCCTAATTAGAAATTAGGATTCTTTTTTATCTGAAATAATTTCCCTAAATGTCAGTAAGGGCTAGTGAAATTAGGATGCTGTGCTGCTGTCAGTAAAAATTATATAACCCAAATTCCCTGTCCAGCTGTGGTTCTTTATGCCAGCTATCTACCCTTCCTGTGCCTCAGAGTTCCAAGTAGATAAATTCTGTATTGAAAGTGCATTAAACAACTAACAGATGAGAGAGCTATTTGACAAATGAAACTGCATCTATTTTTCATTAGTAATAATATGCAACTTGTGAAAATACAGATCACAGCCTCTGCTTACCCAGCTGGCTATATAAGGTGGTGTCTTGAATAAGTAGGCAGTTAAAAACATGCTTTGAGCACTCACAATCAGTATCTACCATTTTTGGGAAGCCTGAATGAGTCCGGTGCCATCCTCTCAAAAGGCAGAGTTACTCTAATTAATAATACAAGTCTGTATATCTCTAGGGTTTATTTGTTTGTTTTTTTGTTTCTAAGGGGGCGGGTTTTTTTTCAGGCTCTTTATTCGTGATGTTAAATGTTATACTAGAAAGACGGACACTTTTACTTGTGTAACCATGACTACTGTAATGGCCTGGCCATCTCAGGTCATAGACATTCTAGAATCCCTCGTTACAGCCCTTGGTTAGTCAGCTTGATCAGCTTATTTTTCCCTATAACTCTCATAAACTAATATCAAACTGTATTACTAACAATACACATTTCAGGATGTGACTAGAAAAGCCTACCAGATACAGAACAAGGGAGCACTATGTTTAGTGCACAGAGCTGAGCCATCTTGCTCTCAGTGTTCTGGGCTTTGAGTTCTATGATAGGACCCAAACAGAAAGTCATTTAAGCATAGTGTAAATATGCATGGCTTATACCTAGCACAAAGTAAGTACTTCGTCCTTTTAAACATGACTTGATGGATATGAGCTGTCTAGTGAGTGCCTACTTTGTCCATAATTAAGGGAGACATAGAAGAAATAAATGGCATGGACTTAAACCAAATGTCATCATTTGTTCTCTGAGATAACATAGGAATATATGAAATATTTGAGCATTACAGGGAGAGACTTTTAAGGGATAAAGTAGATCATTTAAAAGATAAGGCTGTAAGAATTCAAAGTAGGATCAATGAGGAATTATCTCAGGAAGGAGAAATTGAGGTGAATTTGGAAAGATAGGTGGGATATGGCCAGATAAAGCTTGCCTTTTCCTGGAGTAGCAACCGCCTGTGCAGATGTCTAGAAATGGTGATGGGATAATGGTCAGTTCTTGGAGACAGATACTTAAAACCAGCAGGATTATAACTCATATGTTATAATAGAGCCTTAAACTAGTCAGAAGTATGTTAAAAAGATGTCTACATAAAGATGTTATTGAATTAGCAGAAGTTGTTAAGCGATTTAAATAAATCACAGAGCACTGACAACAGAAAAAACTAAGAAATATTGAAAAAAGAAGTAAATTTTTGCATGCTGACATTGAAAGTCCACCATAGAAAGGCATAAGAAGCTATTAATGGTGAGAATGCATTTATGCAATATCTGTTAGCTTTGAAAATTGATTTTTATAAAATCAAAATGGTGTTTCGAGATACTTGTGATGATATTACCTTGAATTACAAGGAAGTGCCTGGAAGTGAAGAGGAGTCTTGGAACGTGTGTGCATGAGTAGAGATTCTAAGTCTGAGGAGGGGCTCCTGAATGGCAAGAGTGAGCTGTGTATTCTGAAAAATAATTACAAATGAACTTCATGACAGATTCTGTGCCCTCTCCTCCTATTCTTCCTCCTTCTCCTCTTTCCCCTGCTCCCACCCCCAATTCCCTTCCCCCCTCTTTCCCCCCCCACAATTGTTAACTCCTAGGGACACCAGACAAAATAAAACAAATACCTAATGTAAATGAATTCCTATGGTTCTGATGACAAAGGTAAAAATGAAGAAATGTGATTTTATTTAAAACTAACTTCCATTAGTTAAGGTAAACATTATTTAGTCCATAAGTTTTTATTATGAACAATAAATAATGCCTAAGGAAAAAATAACAATTTAAAGCCACAAAAGAGGGGTGGGAGGCATGGTTCAGTTGGTAGAACACTAGTCAATCAGCAAAAGTGTCAGGCACCAAGTTCAATTCCTGGTTTCACACCTAAAAACTAAGACCCACAAAAGAACCTAAAGCTTCATCCTTCCAGCACAGACCATGTGGGTACTGGCAGGAACTCAGTGTCTTACAGAGAAGGTCTTTCTAGACTTTTGAACACAAGGCCTTGTGCATGATAAACAGTGCTTTACCCCTTCCATATATCCCCAGCCCTCTGATTCTTAAACTATGGGATAAAGAAGAGGAAATATATTTCCTGGTCTAATTTCCTGATCAATGATAAGATTCACGCTAATAGGAAACCTTCTTTAAGAAACTCTTCATGGTTTTGTTTCTCAGGATGGAAGAAACAGTCCGAAATTTATTGCAGAGTCAAGGATCTCCAGAACAAAGGAAAGAAGAAACTGTTCACATGAAGGTCTATCAGGTACATCATGTTTCTTACTCTTGGCTGTGTGCCACTCACTTACTTGTGGGTCAATTATGGCTTGAGGAATCATACACAGCTTGATTGTATGATGCTGCAAAGAAAACCAGAAAGACATATACAAGCAGTGCAGGAGTACAAAAGAGGTGAGTACAACAATTTATGAGGACAAAGAAAAACTCGAGAAAACTGAGAAATTAAGGACTGCTTGCCAGTGATGTGGTTTTGAGGTAGGCCTGGGGAATAGAGGGCAAGGGGAAGGACATTCCAGGTACAGGAGAAGGCTAGATCCCAATGCCCTGGCATGAATTTTCAGAAAATGTTAAGTAGCTTAAGGAGACTGAATGATGGTCTGCTGCTGATGAGAACAAGGATGCCCAGAAGAGCTAGATGGGGTCTGGGCATGTTTGTCATGCTCATGAATCCAACCTTGTATCTGACAATGTGGAGTTCAAATAGATGCAGGGAAGAAATGGTCACTGAAGGGACACTCATCCTCTTCTTGGATATCACTTATCCCACAATCCATTGATCCAAGTCTGGTAACCAGAGTAACAAGCAGGACATCTAGTCTGCCTGTGAATCCAGAAGGTTCTAGCAGGATGGGAAAAAGAAATGCTACAGGAATCATCTAAGTGCTCTACATTTAAGACTTTTATTGAAGACCTAAAATCACAAATAGAGACCCAGTATTCCCAGGTCAACTATGTGTGGAAGGAAATAAATAAACAGACAAATAAAATAAGCAATCTATAAATAAAGCAAGGAAATGGGTAGAAATTTAGGGTTATTACTGGTCATCCCTGAGTTTCAGCTGGCTTAAAAAGCAAATAGGTTAAGTAAAACAAGCATCGGAACACAGCCAGGAAGGATAAATTTGCATTGGTTTATTTAAGTTCATAAGTTCAGGGTCCTGCACCCCAGTGTGTTATGAAGAAGACTGGGAAGAATCTGATAATAAATGTCAGTATGTCATACAGAGTGATGATAGCTCAGCTTGTTTGCCTTCACAGTTGATCCTGGAGACATGCATAGGGCTGCTTCCTAAAGGCAGAGCCAACTGCTTTTCAGGCAAGATTGATGGAAGCACCACAGAGATAGGAGAAGGACAAGTAAAGTCCAGCTCTGGAGACAGAATTTAGTTTATTCTTGAAGTGATGGTCTGGACAAAAAGAATGCATGCTCAGCTATTCCAAGTTGACTGTGGACTAACACTTGATTAAATCTATCTGGCTGTGAATTGCTCCTAGATTTTATATTTGCTTTGGTTGAATGATGGCATACAAGTAAAAGTGAGACTTGATTTAGCATTAACTAGTTCTGTGCAAGCTAAAAGCCATGGGAATCTGAAACGTGGTCCATTTGTTCCTGCTCACAGGTGACAAGGGAACTAAATAATGCAGCTCTATGCTTGAGTTTTTGCCAGTGTTCTTCCTCTCTGTGGATTCCAGTTTTCTTTAGATCATTGTTTCCCAATCTCTGCTCTAGTCATTAGTCAAATGTATAGTATAGCCAGTTACATTCCTTATTAGGATTCTTCATGAAACAGGAAGACACTTTGAAAAACATATACAGAGAGAAATTCATTTTTAAACAATTTCTGCTCTATATACCAGTTCACTTCTTTTTGGACATTAGCTCTTCACTTTCAAGAGAAGATGGCTATTAATTGAAATACAATAAAAGCAACAGCAGTGTTGCTTCCATCACTGCTTTCATTCACTTTAGGCTTCTTATCCATAAAATAGGAGAGGGATATATGGGAACATCACCCATTAATGTCGTTTATGCATTCAACAAACATTTACTGTGTTTCTAAAGCATATTTGATATTTTGGGAAATCAAGAGAGAAATAATAGTAGGTCACAGATACCTCTCACAAATTTTAATATTCTAAAGATGTTTCATAATAGTAAAATAGTAATATAAGATACACAATGTACAGAATCAACTCCAAATGGATCAAAGATCTCGAAGTCAAAGTAGACACCCTGAAAACATTACAGGATGGAATAGGAGAAACCCTAGGTCCTTGACACAGGCTGAAATTTTCTTATTACAGACCCAGAAATACAACAAATCAAAGAAAAGTTAGACAAATCGGATTGCATGAAGCTGCAGAACTTCTGCATGGCAAAGGACATAGCTGGGAAGATCAATAAAAAGCCCATGGATTGGGAGAAGATCTTCACTAGCCAGACAACGGACAAGGGTCTCATATCTAAAATATACCTGGAACTCTAAAAATTAAATCCCCAACAACAAATCCTCGGAGAAACAACTTCCCAATAGATAAGTGAGCTAATCTTGCTCATGTAACTGTAACCCCTCTGTACAATATTTTCACAATAAAAAACTTATTAAAAAAGAAATGTACACATTACCTTGCTCATGTAAATGTAACCCTTCTGTACAGTAGTTTCACAATTAAAAAAACTTATTAAAAAAAAGACAAAGAGAAACTTCTCTGAAGTGGAAATGAGAATGGCCAATAGACCCATGACGAAATGCTCAACCTCTCTAGCCATAAAAGAAATGCAAATCAAAACAACATTGAGATTCCACCTCACCCCAGTTAAAATGGCTATAATCAAGAACTCTAGTAACAACAGATGCTGGAGAGGATGTGGACAGAAGGGAACCCTACTGCATTGTCGGTTCAACCACTTTGCTTTTTTTTCTTTTTCACAAACACATTTTAATTTTCACAAGGCAAATTTGTTCAACCACTTTGGAAAGCAATATGAAGGTTCCTCAAAAAACGCCACATAGAGCTCCCCTATGATCCAGCAATCCCACTTTTGGAAATTTACCCAAAGGATCACAAACAAGGCCATACTAAAGCTACCAGCACAACTGTGTTTGTCACAGCATTATTTATCATAGCTAAGATATGGAACCAACCCACATGTCCCTCAGTCAATGAATGGATCAAGAAAATGTGGTATATATATGTGTGTGTGTGTGTGTGTGTATGTTATATATATACATACACACACACACACACACACACACACAGATACACACAATGGAATTCTATGCCTCCATCAGAAAGAATGACATCGCCATATTTGTTAGGAAATGGGAAGACTTGGAAAAAATTATATTAAGTGAAGTAAGCCAGACCCAAAGAAACATAGGTCCCATAGTTTCCCTTATTTGCAATAATCAGTACATGGGTAGGAAAAGCAGAAAAGTTCAAAAACTATATGCATATGGCCAGATAAGATGATGTTAAGCGAAATAATTCCCAAGATAAGGGCACAAATATTTTTTTCTTTCTTACTATTGTCTCTAACATATTTATAATGGACCATGTGATTTTTTTCTTTCTTTCTATGTTCCTCCCCGACCGTATAACCCCTGTTTTCACTGTATTTGATGTTGGTGCCCTGCATCTTGTATACACACTTCTCCGATTTGGGGAGGGGAAGGATAAAAACAAAATGCTTTAATAGGGATACAGGTTGACCCATTGTAACAATGAGATGTACAAGACACTGTGTTGAAAACGAACCTTACAACTTGGGCTGGGGCGGGGGGAGTTGTGGAGGTGGGAGGGAAGGGATGGTAGGAGAAAAACAAAGGAGGAGGCAACAAGGCTCAATAGGAAATGTACTCATTACCTTGCTCATGTAACTATAACCCCTCTCTAAAGTATTTTTACAATAAAAAACATACAAAAAAGATACATGGCATGGTACAAGGGAATCTCATAGTTATTTCCTTCCAAAGTCAAATGATATGTTTAAAACAAGAGCTGGGAAATGCATTGCTTCTTAGGCCCAGCTCAGTTATCCTAGATAATTTCCCCATCTCAAGATCCTTAATTTGATATCATCTTCATGCAACATAACATTTTCTTCTGGATACAGTAACCCAAACCTATAACAAAGCTACTTAGGGGAAAAACTTGGGGGGAATCATTGTTTGAGGTTAGCCAAGGCATAAAAAAATACATGAGCGATGAAATTATCCCCTGAGAAACTAATATTAACTAATAAAATTCCAATGTTAATTTTAAAAATGCATAAGACTTCATCTCAACCAATGGCTCTGTGCAATGGTAGATTCCTGTTATCCCAAGGGAAAGCTCAATGGCTAGGTACAGTGTGTACATCTCTCACTCCAAGGCTGGCTTGGGCATAATGTGAAACCATACATTGAAAACAGCCAACACATAACAGGGATTGGAAGCCCTTGATTTGTAAACAAGGCCATTTAAATCCCTGTATCAGAAAAAAAATGGATAAAATGTCTTCAGGTCTCAGGAACTATGGAATGTTCATTACTTGGGCATTATTCCTCTGTCACATTCATAACACCAATTGGTCTAGCAGTACCCAGCAGACAAGAAGTTATGTTTCTAAAGGGTGTAAGATGTGTGACATAGGCTCATTTCATAGTATGCTAGAGTGGGAAGACAAATATTAACTAATAGTTAACAATGTGATAGAAGTTTAAATAGAAGCTCACACTGTTTCTAGAACACACAAGAGGCATGCTCTTAGACTTATTGCACTATGCTCACAGGAGACCTTGACACCACCTATAACTTATTTTTTATAATCTCTTCTTTTTGTTCTTTTATTTCTGAGTCCTATGGTCTTCCTTTGCCAGAACATTTTATGCCCCCAGTGCTTGAGTACAAGGATACATAGGCTTAAAGCTTGCCAATTTACAAACACATAGTATGCTACTATTACTAGCATCTGTAATAGACATTGCAATGAAATGTATAAACCCTGGCACATGATAATTTTTGCATCTCAAAATAAATCAGTTAAATTTCCTAATACCTATGAAAGATTCTGAAGGTGGAGATAAAAGTATGCACAATCTAAAATCCCAGATCACAACATTAGTTCTTCAATATACAACAAGAGGGAACAAAAACTATTGAAAGGAAACTGAAATAAATCAATACAGCACAAAATGTTTGACTCCCTTGTCTCCTCTGGGGGTGGGGAGAAGTGTCTGAGTGATCGAACATCACTATTATACACAGAGAAGAGGCCATGTGCACTGAGGACAGACGTTTTATTAGGGAAAAATACAAGGCCCGAAATAATCGTCTTTTGAGGAGCTTAAGTGAAAGACATCTGTTTCATTCTGGCTTTGTTTGGTTTTCTAGCTCAATCTCTCTAGGTGTTTTGGGGTTTCTTGTGCATAGTGTTATATATTCTTGTCATCCTGGCCACCATTTCATGTAGTTAAATTAGGAAACTTATGTCAGAAAAAAATCATAATTAGACATGAGAGAGGGTCATTAAGCATCAGTGAAATAGAGTGAGTGTTTGGAGAGGGACATCATTCCTTCATTTGTCAAAACAAGTACTCATGAGCTGCCTGAGTGGGTGTGAATAATCACAGCTGTAAGGATGGATTATCCTTTACTGGCCTCCTGAGTCTGTACTACCTTCTGTGCTGCTTCACGTAACTGTTTATAGTTCCTCTTCTTTCCACTTTTCTATATGGAACGTGAATTGAGTCCACATGCTAATTCATGTAGGGAAAACAAAAATGTATGGGCAAGCATGAATTGTAATGGAGGCTGAGACCCACATGTGCAAACGGCCTTTATGACTAATGAATCTTATGACCTCATATGGTCATTTAAACTCTAGCTGTCTCTTCTATTTCATGTCTTTGAAAGAAAAAGGTTTTAGACTAAATGAGGAATCACAGATGTAAATGGCTTGGTATTCAGTAATGTAGCCATCATGGGCCAGGTATGAGAAAAATCAAGTGCCCTCTAGGGGTTACATTGAATGAAATAAAAACAGGGAAGCACCTTCATTTTGTTTTTATCAAAAGGCTGAAGGTTTGTTTTTGAGAGTCATGGCAATCCATACCTGGCTGAATGCCAAAGGAACAGTAGAGAATGGTGAGGACTATGGCACACTGGAAGGCCTCTGTGTAGTCTCCAGGGAGAAGTTACAGTTCTGCTACAGTGGACTTCCAAGATCCAGATATACATACGGAAGCCTGAAGATGTATGGATGAATGGTGCAAAAGATGAAAGTTAGACTTTTATGAGAAATTTCTTTTTTATCCAGATGTTCACAATTTAGAATACTTTTTCTTTTTTAATGTATATTTTTTATTGTAAAGGTACTATACAGAGGGGTTACAGTGACATGAGTAAGGTAACAAGTATATTTCCTATCAAGGATTGTTACCCCCTCCTTTGTTTTTCCCCTACCATCCCTTTCCTCCCACCTCCCAAACTCCTCCACCCACCCATAGTTGTAAAGTTCATTTTCAACATAGTGTCTTATACATCTTATTGTTACAATGAGTCAACCTGTATCCTTGTTTCATCATTTTGTTATTTTCCTTCCCCTCCCCAAATTAGAAAAATGTATATACAAGATACAGGGCACCAGAATCAAATACAGTGAAAACAGGGGTTATACCATGGGGGAAGAACATACAAAAGAAACAAAAAAATCACATAGTACGTTATAAGTACATTAAAAACAACAGCAACAAAGATAAAACCGCTTGTGCCCTATCTTAGGGTTCATTTCACTTAACATCATCTTATATGGTCATATGTACATAGCTTTTGACCTTTTATGCTTGTGCTACCCATGTGCTGGTTATTGCAAATAAGGGAAACAATGGGGCCTATGTTTCTTTGGGCCTGGCTTACTTCACTTAATATAATTTTTTTTGCAAGTCTTTCCATTGAGATTCCACCTCACCCCAGTTAGAATGGCTATAATCAATAAATCTGATAACAATAGATGCTGGAGGGAATGTGGCCAGAAGGGAACCCTATTGCATTGTTGGTGGGAGTGTAAACTTGTTCAACCACTCTGGAAAGCAATGTGGAGGTTCCTCAAAAGACTCCAGAAATCCCACTTTGGGGCATTTACCCAAATGATCACAAACAAGGCCACGCTAAAGCTACCAGCACAACTATGTTTATCTCAGCATTATTTACCATAGCTAGGATATGGAACCAACCCAGATGCCCCTCAGTAGATGAATGGATTAAGAAAATGTGTTCTCTCTCTCTCTCTCTCTCTCCATCTCTCTCTTTCTCCATCTCTCTCTCTCTCTCTTGATATATATAGTGGAATTCTATGCCTCCACCATAAAGAATGAGAAATTTCTTAATATGTATCATACGGCTTTTTAAAAGTATATGCAATAACTAAACTGCATGATAAAGAAAGAACAATCCTTAGGAACATAATTTCTACAGTGGCTTCTTGCTCTTAGGACTCTGGAATTTTGACTTTTTCCTTCATAATCCTGTGTGTACCCGCTATACACTAATACTATTCTGATTCTTTTACCAGGATGAGTTCACTGAGTCCTCAGTAGAACTCTGTGAAAGAGTTGCTATCTGGTTTCCTAGAAAAAAGAATCTGAGGCTCATAAAGAGGTTAAATAGCTTGCCCAAAGTTACACATTAGTGATGCTACAGCAGTGCCTTTTGTTCCAGAGGAAGCTGTCATAAGAATGGAAAACAGAAATTATGTCCTGAGACATGTTATGTCATCATCCCAATGGAGAATATAGAGAACAAGACATCATGTTCAAAAAAATTACAGTGCTGTCCAAGTTTGTCTTTTCTTCTTCAGTCTACCTTCTTGGAGAGCCCTGAGCTGTTAAATTTCCTGAATACAGCTCCATCCTTCCCAGAGTGGACTATTACCTTCATACAATTTTATTAGTGTATATTAATTGTACATAATTTTGTGTTTCATTGTGACATCTTCATATGTGTGCCTTGTATGCCTTGATCAAATTCATTCTCCAGCAACTTAGTATTTTGCCAAGTTATTTCCATTTGAAGTGAAGATCAAAAATTACTTTTTTATCTTTAAATACTTCTATGAGAGAATTGTTCGGTGTGACTAAGCATGGGGAAACAGACCTTTTCTAGTTACTCTAAGACCTGTCAAGCATCAAGTTTATGTATTTCGTTCTCTTGTGGTACCTAAGAGGCACAGACCATGGTTGGGGACTTTCCTTACTGAAGCTCAATACCACCTAGATGTTAATTATTCATAAATTACTGTCCTATTCAGAAGTGGTAGGAAATTTGTTACACCAAACTTTACCTCCTTTTCCTGAAGTGATTTAAGGATACTTTAAGCAAATCAAAACATTTAAGTATAACACAAAGCAAATTAGGTTAAAAATGATTATTCAATAGCCAACCAGAAAGAGTAACTTCTCTAAGATAAACTTAAATAGAAATAGCTCTAGTGACAGTGTGAAAGTTTGAAACCCTTAATAGATTAGCGTTTTTATTTTAATGAGTAAACATGATCACACATCCAAATTGAAGTTTTAGGTTTCACAAAGCTGGCATTTCCCGATTTCCCAATGTTCCTGGCCCTAGCTAAGCCTCCGAATCACCTGAGGTACTTCTCAGCTAACTGGGTACCTTTCGAATATAAGTGGAGATGATGCATGCTGGGTCTGTGTTTGGTTTTGTTTATGTTCAAGTTTCATGGACCATTTTGATCCCTGTAGTCAGTGGGTCTTTGCTAAGATCCTCTAATTTGCTTCAACACACATTCTCCCCACAAATAAACAAAAACACTTTCCTTCATTTAGTAGAGCAGAAAATGGAGTTGAAATTAGGGTCTACTTCCCCCCACACAGTACATGTGATAGTCATCTATAACAATTCACACACACACACACACACACACACACCCATACCCCACTTGTTTCAACAAGTATCCTAGACAAGAGTACTGAACTCTTTATAGAATATAACTGTAATTCATAAAAATGATTTAGAAAGTGTTCTCTTTTTTCCCTTTTTCCTTTTCCTCGACATAAAAAAGTAGTAAACAAATGTAAATACACAGATCACCCATAAGTAGAATTGAAAGAGCCAACATCAACTAAATCAAAGGATGTAAAATTGTACTGTGAATAGAGTAGTTAAAGTCTCAGTACAGTTATATATAAAATTGTATATAACTGGGATACGAAATGTTTTTATTGAGTACTTGTTATTTATGTTTGTGGACTATAATCATAGGAAAACTCAAGTGCTTTATATTCTGTGTTAAGAAATTTGGCTTTTTCTTTGAATTACTATGAACTTTGAATAGCAGGTGAAGAGTGTGAAGGTGGTAAATGGAGTATTTTCATTGTGTGGTAAATTTTACGCAAGGGATGAATTCTTCCTTGAGGAAACAGCTTCCTTTCTTCCTTTTTTGTTTCGTTTTAAGCTGTGTTTCCTACTCATAGAATGAGTCCAGAAAACCTGCTTAGGTTCAGGACAGCCAAATGTATTGGTCTTTATAAAGGAGAACGATTTCTCTTTGAAATTCTGGAAGATAAATGTTATGATTTCACCCCCTATATAAACACTGTTCAGTATTCTCAAAGTTCCTAGAACAGTCTTATTTAAGAGTATATGCTAACTACAGAATTAATTTGCCTTAAAATTCTAAACTCATTCTGAATACATTTGAAGGAATAATGATCATTTAAAAAATAGAGCTGAGATTTTAAATAATTACCTACATGCTTCTCAGGAATTTTAAATCCCTGCTTTAATAAAGGCTCCAACTCAATTTTCTTGGCCTCCATTTCTTGCTAAATTCTGTGTTCTGACTTGAATACTTTTGCTATTAGCTATATTGACCCTTGACCCAAGTAAAAGTAGAATATAGCTTCCCCACTAAAACAAATATAACCTATGAATAAAATGGTGCCCTAGAGAGGCACCTTTGCTTCTTACAGGTAAGCTGGCTATTGCCCTGTGGACCCTCTGTTTTCTCAGCTCATCTCAGCACGGGCCTGAGCTTTATTGTCAATACCCAAGATGTCTTCCAGGTCAGGAGGTCCTGTGGAGAGAATTCAAAGGTGTTGGCCTTTAGTAGGAGTGTGGCTAGGATAAATACTTTGGGCACTTCAGATTATTCAACAGGCATATCAGCTAGTTCTTTGTTTTATGAAGCAAATGAATTTGAAGAGAACGAACTCACGGTATCTATTATTGAACTTTGACCTTCCATCCTTTTTTTAACCTTCCATTTTTAAGTCACCCGTGGATTTCAAAACTTTGAAAGTTTTCAAAGACTTGAGTTATTAGTGCTTCATAAAATGTAGATAATATAGTCTGAGAGAGGATAGATTAATTTGGAATAAAGAAATAGTTAAGAAGTGGCAAGTACCTTCTCGGAAAAAAAATACGTTGTTATTACTGAGATCTCCCCTATACAGTAACCTTTCCGCCGTATTGTCCTTATTGATTTTGTCTGCACAGCTAGCACAGCATGGCAATGAGAAGAAAGGGCTGGGTACAGGGTGAAGGAAAATGTCTGGCCTGGGGCCTCTTGTCTCCATTTAAGCCCATGTAGACGCTGGGTGTTAATTGGCTGACAGGTGTAGTAAGAGAGCAGTATTTACAGGATTTACAGGCTTTGAAGCCAGGACTGGGCCCTGTAATACAGGTTCTAGCTTTAAAGGAGGTAGCCATCTGCCCCTGAAATGTCTTTCCTATAAGAGAAGAGTTTGGGCTATGAGAGTGTTTTCAAACGACCTGGCTCCAGCCCACAATAATTTCAGAGTCCTCAGCAACTGAGTATGAGCTTTACATGTTCAAAGGTCTCCTGGGTGATTCTCAGCTAAGGCCTGAGGCTGCTATTTTCATAAATAAATGTAGAAGAGCTGGCCTGCAGCCTCCGCACCATGTCCTCTGTGCTTTCAGCAGGATGCATCTAGTGTTAGTTAAGTTCAAAGCCACTCTCAAACGAGCCAATGACTTGGTTTTTATATGACCAGAAGGACTGGTTCTTCTAATGACTTGTGTTCTTACTTCATCTTGTTTAAATGAGTATCCACAGGTATCAGTCAGATTGATTCCATTGTTTTGTAAGTAGATCAAAATGTATGTTTTATCCAAATGTGTTTTGTCTGGTAGATTTGCCACTCTACTCCCTAATAACTTTGGTTTGGCACCGAATTAATGAATTAGAGAGTAATCTCATTTCTCCCCATTAAGACTAAGTTTATCCCTTAGTCTGAATTAGTAGGCTTCTGCTGTAATTATATGTGATGATCTGAAAGCAATTTCACTGCAAGAACTCCATAAACTGTTTTATTGCATTTACAAAATAATTTGTAAACATATCCTTAAGATATAAATCAGGCTGGATTTCTCATGGGCCACTATATTTAATTTTTTCTACTTTAATATTATTGCATTTTTCTTCTTTGTGCATTTTTATTACCTCATTTCTTTTTGAGCATTTAAACATTACCCTGGGGGTGTCAGTAGGGAGAATTGGTTCACAATAATTAATACGTATTTTACAGCTTACAAAGTACTTTTCACAGTATCATCTCCTTTGATCCTTACATTAACCTTTTAAAATAAGAGAAGCAGGAAGTTCAAGCTCACCTTACAGGTGAAGAAACTGAGCTATTGCACAGACAATTGTTTTCTTCATGTCATGCAGTAAGTCAGGATGCAGTGGAATTTATCTTTCATTTCCAAGTCCCATGGTCTTGCAGGGCCAACATTATTTACATTCTATACCAGTGGTTTAGTCATTATGTCTGCACATCATCTGGAGAGTTAAACATTTTACTGATGTCCTAGCTGCACTCCAGGGATTGTGATTTAATTGATATGGGTGTGGCCTGAGCATGATGATTTTCAAATTCTTCATGAGCCTCTGGGGAGCTACAGTGGAGAACTCCTGCACTACATACAATTCATTACACTCACAGATGTACTTTACCTTTCTCACCATGGTACAGCTTTGTTTTCTGGCCAGGTCTTGCTTTTATTAACCTACTCCAGGATTTACTTCTACCAGAGTAGGCAATCTACTGACTTTTGTAGAGATAACATTGAATT
Organism: Dipodomys ordii; assembly: GCF_000151885.1. Taxonomy (NCBI): domain Eukaryota; kingdom Metazoa; phylum Chordata; class Mammalia; order Rodentia; family Heteromyidae; genus Dipodomys; species Dipodomys ordii. Next base: position 1,234,744 of record NW_012267349.1, on the reverse strand, counting down.
TGTAGAGTGAGTGAGAGTTAAGTTGGTCCTTGAAAACCAGTAAAATTCTGATAAATGGAAGGATCTTTTATTTTGTAAGTACTTTGATGAATGATACCAGAGCACTGTATACACTAATTAGAGACTGTAGAGGATTATGGGAACTCCAAGAAGAAGTAGAAAGGAATTACAAATACAATAAGAGGAAAGAGGATTACTGTAAATATAAAGCCTTCATAAGCCAATAGCCTGGGTTCAAATTGTGCCTGAACCACTCACAAACTGCCTGATATTTAGAGAGTTAGTTCACTTGTGATGGCTCTGAGGATCTCATTCCTAGCCATGTCCAGTACAAAGGTAAGTAGAGAGCTTACTGCTAGCTAGGACATGGAACATGCTGGTCAGGGAGTCACTTAGGATAATGACTGAATTATGGAGTAGGCCTTCTTCAGACATCCTAGCCTCCGAGGTTGAAAATTGGAGGAGGTGTCTGGGGAAGCAGAAGCATTGAGGAAAATTACTGCTGGAAAGTCCCTACCAGAAATGTAAGATAATTTCACTCACATTATTAGATGTGGCATGGACATTAAATTTTTTTAAATGTATTTTAAATTTGTTCGATTTAGGATAGCTAGCATTAGCAAATGTTAGGGAGTTACTTTACAAAGAGTTTTCTTTTGACAAAGAGGAAATTATGGAAATTCAAGGTAAGACAAGTAGAAAAAATGAGCAACCAGGCACCAGAGTTGCTCTTCACAGCCAACCCCTTACTACCCAGCCAGTTCTATGTCCTCTACATAGAACTGAGTTTTCAGAGCAGCCTGGGCCTCAAGGACTTTTGGGTCCTCTATCAGGGACTAGGACACAAAGCCTTCTGTGTTTGGCAGGCTGGAAAAAAAAAACTATGCAAACTGAATAGCATCTTTACTGTGTAGCTCAAGGTAGAGCCAGAGTGCTTCCTGGTTATTGTTGACAGGACTTTATAAAAACTCTCATCTGTGTGTTTTGGAGACCAGACTACTTGGAAGGTCTTGAAATGTTTCATATTTCCTGGGTTGGTCAAGAGCACAAGTTGTGTTTATCAGCTCTTTAGGTCATATTGATGTGTATTAGTTGACCAGCCTGTAATGTTTCCTGAGGAAACAGTTCAAATGTGACACATGAGGGCCAGTCACTGGGAAGAGTTGATTAACAAGCCTAAAGGAACTGAAAACAAGTACGAGAGAGCAAAACAATCAAATTGAAGCCAATGATTCTCGTTGCTAAATGCTACTTCTAACTAGCTCTGTCAGAGTCCTTCCTATTAGCCATGAATTTCAGGCCCAGCTCATTGGACTTCATTACATTTCTCCTTGTGCCAACAGAAAGCTGTACTGGTTGCATGGCACTAAGATAGCCTTTGATGAAATCAAGAAGCCTGTTGAAGTTAGTAAAACTCTGGAACAACCGTTTGTGTCAAAGACCATGACTTTGGCTGGTTTGTTCCTCTTTAAATGCATGAGATTTTATTGAAGAAATGGCTACCCAACTTTTAGATGACTTTTATATTGCTCTTCTTATGTGTGTATTCTGACTTTTCTAATTGGTTTTGAGGATCATACTTATCTCCTGCTAATTTACCTAAATTTGCTTCCACGTTTTACTAAGATGAATCATTTGACAGCTTTATAGCAGTGTTCACTAAGCAGCGCCATGACTCTGTACTCCCACTGAGGCAGTGAGTGGTTTGGCAGAATATACCTCCCACTCCGCGACAGAGAAGTACTGCACATGGGAACTTCCTGCCATTTCCAGGGGTTCAAGAGAAAATAATGATTTTGATGTCTCAAAAGCAAAATAGGACAGTATGACTGACAACATTACCTCAAGCAGATGAACCCTACTAGATGCACTAAGGTTGGAATGACTAAAGAGCAGGTATTATGTAAGTTGTGCTAGAAGATGCAATATTCTTGACTTTGGCTCCATTTAGAGGAGGCCTCTCTCTTCTCTGACATGAGACCTCAATACAATTAACTAGCTAATACTGACTTTCAAATGAGCTGGAAGTGATGTATATTATTCGAGCTGTTCAGACTGCTAACCCCCAGAAGTGAAGGTGGGAGGAATAGGGTATACTTTGATTAGGTCTGTGAGTTCCCAGAAAATCCCTAAGGCATTTTAGGATAGACAACTCTTTGGCTTGAAAGGTGATGTACCTCCCTTTAAGGTGGATGATGGGACCAAGCACTCAAAAGTCCCATTCTAATAGAAGAAATCAGTTAATGGTAATTTAGTATATTTAAGATGGCAAATTACTTTTTAAAGAACATTTTTCTGAGCCAAGTCTGGTGACTCAGGCCTATTATCATGTCATGGAGGATTCTAGCACAGGAGAATGGCAAGGTCAAGACCATCCTGGGCGCCATAATTAAATTGTCTAAAAAAAGAGAGAGAGGGAGAAAGAAACAAACAAAACTCAAAATTAAACCAAATAAATCTTTCTGTTAAAATTACTTAGCAGTCCCATTGCAACAACAAGATGTACAAGTCGTTACGTTGAAAAATGAACTTTAGAACTGTGGGTGGGGGGGAGAGGGGAGATTCAGGACACGAGGGGGAGATGGGAAGGGATGGGAAGGGGGAAAAAAGAAGGCAACATGCTTGATAAGAAATGTACTCATTATCTTGCCCATGTAATTGTAACTCCTTTGTACAGTATTTTCACAATAAAAAATCATAAAAATAGTACTTAGCAGTATTACAATCACAGTACCATTAACAGAGCTAGGCTACATAATCCTTCAATTCATTTCAGCATACAAATCAATTTTGGCCCTTTATTGAATGTCTTGATTTGATGTTATAACACATTATTGCAGTTTCTGAAAGTCTTAGGATTGTCATGTTGTGAAATGCATATCCTGTCTATTTACTGAATTTGGTCTGTAGTTCTCTTCTCTTTATGAACTACTTATTGTTACCAATGTTTCTCAGTTTACAATTGGGTTATGCCCCTATAAGTCTATCATAAATTGAGAATATTTTTTCTCAAAAATGCCCTTAATACATCTACCTAACAAAACCCACACATAACCTAATGCCTATTTTATAACAAAGTGTTGAACATCTTATATAATTTATTGAAGACTCTACTCAGAATCTGCTAGGAATCTAGAACACTGTAATGTATAAGCTCTTCTTTTTCATGATCTGTGGTTGTGTGGGAGATTCAGCCCACTGTTGCTATCTAGCATTTCAAGAGAAGGTCCAACTATGTATATCTATAAAAATGGGAGGAGACAACACTGCTTGATAAGAAATGTACTCATCACCTTGCTCATGTAACTGTAACCCCTCCTCTGTACAGTATTCTTTCAATAAAAAACATTAAAAATTCAAAAAGAACAAAATTCAAAGTGTGGTTTCTATTAATTTTTTTTACATTTCTTTTTTTTATTGTGAAAATACTGTACAGAGGGGTTACAATTACATTGGCAAGATAATGAGTACATTTCTCATCAAGCATTTTGTTGCCTCCTCTTTGTTTCCCCTTCCCATCCTCCCCCTGCCACCCCAGCCAATCCTCTTCCCTCTCCCCCACCCCTCCGCACCAAAGATGTAAAGTTTGTTTTCAACATAACGACTTGTACAATGGGTCCACCTGTATCCCTATTTAAATGATTTGTTTTTCCCCTTTATTAAATGTTTTTTTTGCTTTTGCTCCATTGCAAGGCTGAAATTTTTCTCTTAACTCTAACCATCATAAGTGAAAGGTCTCCTGTAGTATTAATGTCATTATTAGTGCATCTGAATATTAAGGAATTATTTCTTCATAGAAACAGTTGCCTCCCAGTCAGTTCAGTTTAATAAACGCAGACAGTCCATTACAACAGCACACAAACAGTTATGCCACTGATCACAGTTTTTGAAAAAGAAGTGGACATGTTGGCCACCTAACAATGTGTTTTTATGGGAACCAGAGATGAGATCTTATTTAATTTCAGGCCAGCCAAAACAAAAATGTTTGCAAGATCTCATCAAGAAAAAAAAAATAACCAAGCATGGTGGCATGGTGTTATTTGCTTCCATTTTACTAAAATGAACCATTTGACAGATTTATAGTAGTTAATTTTATATACATATATGCACATATACATACATACACACACACATATATATATATACATACACACACACACACTTCTGCAGGAAGTGTAAAATAGGGGATCACTATCCAGGCCAACCTGGGCAAAGAAAAGCCCCGATTTTAATAATAAAGAAAACATAATCAAAGCAAAAGGATATTAGAGGCACAGTTCAAACAGTGGAGCACCAAGTTAGCATGTGCAGCATCCTGAGTTTGAACTCCACTATCACAAAAACAAACATCTTTGCAATGTTTGGCATATAATACATTATTATTAGATATAATCACAATATAGTGCAATGTATTTTGTGAACATATTTCTCCTTTTTCATTGAAATTTCTGTTGTTTACCCCACACCTTGTCCATTCATGTAGTACTTCCCTCATCACACCACACCACACACACACACACACACACACACACACATGCGTGCTCATGCACATGTGCGCATGCCTCTTGGGAAACCACTGTTCTACTCTCTGATTCGAAGGGTCCATATATTTCTGACATCATAAGATGTTTGGCTTTCTGTGGCTGGTTTATTTCATTTAATATAATGTCTTCCAGGCTCATCCATTTGCAACAAACTGAATAGGAACTTTTAAATTGCTTAAATTTAATTTAAATTAAAACTCTGCCCAGAATTCTCAAACATATAGCTGCTATCAGTGTGTACAAAAGGCAGCAGTAATATCACCACACCACTACCACTGACAAGGCAGTGACTGAATTATCAGCTCATTTGGGGATGGCCATTGCATAGCCTATGAGCTCATCTTCCATCTGGATGCGTTTCAGTTCCTCTGCCCTGTGAATTCTCTGAGAAAACTGACATGAGATAGGAACTCAATTCAAATTGTAGCTTTTGATCTGAAGTTTTGAGTTTATCATTTTACTAACCTTCAAGCTTTTAACTATAACCATTAACCCCACATATACATATATACATACATATGTATGCATATATATATATACAATTATTCACATGTGTACCATTTTGCTGTTTTTCTTTCTGCTGTGATTATACTCAGACACCAATACCTGGTTGTTGTTTTTTTTAATAAGTGTTTTTTTATTGTGAAAATAGGTACAGAGGGGCTACAATTACATGAGCAAGGTAATGAGTACATTTCTTATCAAGCATTGTTGCCTCCTCCTTTGTTTCCCCTTACTATGCCTGCCAACCCATCCCCTCCCCCTTAGCCAAAGTTGTAACTCCATGAATCTATTCAATATGGGAGATAGTTGGCAATTTTGAGGAGTGTTTCCAGCAAAGAATAATGTGGAGTAGATGGGAATTGATATGGCCCTGGTTGTGGGATCATATCAGAGACATAGAGTAAACACTTTGTCCTCTTATCCATCAGACACATTTAATCTTGGAGATTTTTGCTGTATGCTTACTTCACTTTGTAAGTCAAATCCAGGGATAAAAGAAAAGAGTTTTATATGTTTTGCCTGTCAGTTGTAATGTTAAACTGTGAACAAATTGGGATGTTCTTTTAAAATCCTGTGATTTATCTGGCACTATTTTTTTCCCTTTAATATTTGGTATGCTAGAGCTGAACAAAAGCTGCTAGCAGTCCCTGGAAACCAGAAATTGTTACGGTATTTGCTGAAATGCTATCTACAGGTACATGAGATTCTGTGTACCCTCCCTACCACCACAAAACAAATGAGTAAATAATTCACAGAAGCTGAAGCTGCTGGGTGCACTGGAGTGGCTGTCAGGCAGTCAGATGGCCTCACTATGTTTCCATTTAGTTTCTATTTTGGTGTGTTTATATTTGAAACTAATTAGATCACCATGAAGCATGGACAGTTAGGGCTCTGTTAAACCAAATCTGTACCTAGCCATCGGAGGCCAGACCTGAGATTTTTTATAAAATCACCAACCTCATAAGAACACTGGCCTGGGACGTATAGAGAGGTATTTCCTACCAGTGGCATGACTCATGCTTCGATCAAGATTGCAGATTCTCAAATGGAATTTCCATTAAAGATACATCTGCACGTGCATGGAAAAGCCCAAAAGAGGTCACGAAGTGAAAGAGCACTTGAAATCAGAACTGCATTTCAATTCCTTCTCTTCCCATTAAACAGGTAACTTCAAAGCCAGTCAAGCTCAGTTCCTTCTCTCTAAGGGGAGTTCTGGAACAATATCCCTATATATCCCTGTTTCTCCAAGTATATAAAAATGGTACATGTGAGCTCACTTAGTTTAATTCTGAGATATTACACAAATATTAAATGTGATTTATTATCTCTTGTGTGCCAGAAAGAACTTAGCACTTCATGCTAATACCACTCCAGTCGCTGCCTTCTGTGAGAAGTCCTAAATTATAGCTTTTTACAATTTTACTATGAATTAATAGGTGGATTTAACACATGGTTGGGTATTTAAAGTGAAAATTCTGTTCCAACTTCTACAACTAAATAGCATCTTAAAGTTTGATGTTATTTCAAATCCTATAATTTGAGTTTTTTATCTTCAAGTTAAAAAAAACTATTTGAAGGAATAGTACTTGAGGGTATTTTAGGTTTCCCCCATGGTGCTGAGAATTTGGGATTAAGAAAAACAAAGAATGAGCTGCCATCCGCATGGCGCAGAGGCTCCGTGGTCACTTCAGATAAAAACAATAATAAAAGAAAAGTTATAGGCGAACTTGCTTTATTTTCCCCAGAGGATTCTTAGAATTAGTCCCCCTATAATCACAAACCCTCAGAGAAGTTTTTATTGGAGTGTGTTGGCAGGACTCTCCAGCAAACTCTCATTGAGTGTTGCCACCCAGTTTATTCATGTCTTGCAAAAGGTAGAAGTTGGCCTAAATCACTTTACTCTTATGGCCCAAGAAACATGCACAGCAAATAGAAGTGATTTTTATTGTTGTTGCTTGTATGTGTGTATTTTTTTAAGGGAGAGAGAAATATACTTCTAGAAAAAAGGCATAAAAGTTTATCCAAGGTGTTTTCTAGACAGATCTATTGACATTATGTATTAAAAAGCCAGTCAGACAGGTTGGTTTATGCTTGCAACAAAGAAAAACATCTTGCGTCCATATCTTGGGGTCCATTTCACTTAGCATCATCTTATATGTTCATATGTACATGGCTTTTGAGCTTTTCAGTTCATCTGATAAGATTATCCTATATGTATACTAATTATTGTAACTAAGGGAAACCATGGGATCTATATATCTTTGGGTCTAGCTTACTTCACGTAATATGATTTTTTTTCCAAGATTTTCCATTTCTTAACAAATGGGGTGGTGTCATTCTTTCTGATGGAAGCATAGAATTCCACTACATATATATGTATATATATATATGTATATGTGTGTGTGTATATATATGTACACACACATATATATACATATATATATATATATATATATATATATACACACACCATTTTCTTGATTCATTCATCTACTGAGGGGCATCTGGGTTGGTTCCACAGGGGTGGATGGGAAGGGACGGGGAGGGGAAACAAAGCAGGAGGCTACAATGCTTGATAAGAAATGTGCTCATTATATTGCCCATGTAATTGTAACCCCTTTGTATAGTATTTTCACAATAAAAATATAAAAATTAACAAAGGGGAAAAAAAGACTTTCTAAATGTGACTCAGCATCATTTTCCCTCTGCCTGAATTTGGATTTTTTTTAGTTATCTTTGGAGTTCTGGGGTTAGACAGACCTAATAGCACAGCTCCAGAACTGAATAGAAGAGAGAAAGGCCACCATGTTTGGTTAAGCTAAGTCTTCAAGCACACAACTAGGCTATCACATATACCCAGAGGGTTGAGCTTGGATTGCTGGGTGTCTGATATTTAAACTTCTCTCACCAGTTTTCTTAAGAGAGATACTGGGAATTCATTGTGGCTACCAGTTTCTTGGTTCTTACCTTAAGTAGAGCAGTCAGTACCGGGCACGTTTCTTCTTTAATTCTTTTTTTTTTTTAATGAAAACAAAGAATGAGAATGCATCTTTTGTAAATTAAGAAGGCTTACCAAACAAGGGAGTTTTGTAGGCCTGTGCATTCCTTGCTTGAGGCCATCCTAAGACATATCTCTTGAATCTTAGTGAGGCTTGCTCTCAAAAACCACTGAATGTAGTTATAAGCTATTAATGTCATCAAGTTCCATGAACAGGAATACTCATAACAGAATGGGCCCTAGAGGCTCAGAACTCAAATAGAAATTTTCCCTCCAGCCTGTCATCACACTAACATACAGAACTAGCTCCTCTTCCATAGGCCAACCCCTGACTCCTGTAACCAAATTACTATTTAGCAAGTTGTGGGTAAATTCATCTACCTATTGCTTATACCTATTGTCCCAGTGTACTATTAATAACCACCCCTCGTTTCTACTCTCCAGTGGGTATTGGTTTGGATGATTAATTATCTGTTCATTTTACTGATTAATAATAGAAATTAAATCAAATGTGCAACCTCAGAAACTTATCTAAAGTGAAAGTGATTTATGTTCCATGCTGGGGCATTTTTTGTCTTAAATTTCTACATAGATTAGTAATACCTGGGGTTTTTCTCTAAAATTAAATACTCCTGGCCCAACTCCCAGATATGATGACCCACTAGAGCCAAAGTGTGCCAAGGAATCTGCAATTTAAGCAAGCAGCACTTTTCTCCCTCCTCCTTCAGTCTGGTGACTGAGTGGAGTTGTTGTTGGCCCACCCTGAGAAAGACTAAAGAATGTTAGTTATTTGTCAGTGTTGGAAGAAATATGGGAGTCAGAATTGAAGGATGACTGAGAGGCGAAGAGCTCTCATTTAGTGATTGTCATTTTAATCATAGTTCAATAAACTCCTGCTTATACTATTCGAGTAGTGTCGAATCTCACTGTCCTCTCAATGATAACCTCTCTCCAATCAGTCCTCAACAATGTAGCACGGAACTATTTCAAATATGACCATTTTATCTCTGCCCTTACCACCTCCACCTTCCTGGGTAGTGGCTTACCTTTCACTACTACAAGATTCCTCGACCTATGCCTTGCTCCATCTGCCCATCCAGCCTCTTCTCTATCCCCAGCAATAATACCAACTTCCATTCAGACCTTCCCTGTTTTACCCCACTCTTCTCAGCTCATAGTCATTTCTTGACTAACTTGCACTGTGCCTTCAGCTCACAGTTTGGGAAACCTGACCTTCCTTCCATACTCCTCTATCTCTGAATCATAAAATACCATGAAACTTGCCCACAGCAAACATTGCATTGTTGTTTCATGTTTCCTTGTGATTTAAAAAATATTATTATTGTAAAGGTGCTATACATAGGGGTTACAGTTACGTAAGTCAGGTAATGAGTACATTTCTTTTTGGACAATGTCACCCCTTCCCTAGTTCCTTCCCAGTTATTCCTTCTCATTTCCACCCATAAGCTGTATAGTTCATTTTCAACATAGTGTCTAGTGAATATCCCTGCTGCATTTCTTCACCTTTTGTCCCTCATTGCTGTTTGCTAGCAACTTTTTAATTATCCTTTAAGTAGTTATATAAAGAAGTTTCAATCCAGCCTGTTTGTGAGTACAGTGCCTCTTGATCTATTTATGATCTTTTGATTAGCAGCCAACTCCTCCCCAAGACTGTAAGCTCCATGAGAACAGGAGCCTGTGTGTTGGTTCACTAGCATTTCTGTGATGGTGTCCAGCATTTAACTGCTCAGCAAATATTTCCTGAATGCATTGTTTAATTAAAGTAAGGTGACCTCAGGAAACATTTATGGAATCCTACTTGGTGGCTATTCTAGAAGAAAGTGGTAACCTGAAAGTGAATAAGACATGTTTGCACATTTCAGGAAAAGTGTTCTGTTCATTTTCCTCCCTGTTTTTATTAAAGCTTCCTAACTTATAAAAGCAACACACTACTGGCTGTCAGTGAAGAGCTGGGCTGTTTGACTTTGGACTAACTAAGCTCCCTAGACTATCATCTGTCTAAGTTGAACTGATGTGATTCAGAGCTTTGTGTTGATTGATATTATTTTACATAGGCCTGATGATGCCAACTGCTCAAGAACAAAAGATGAGAGTTCCCCCAGAAGTGAATCATTACCTTGGTTACCACTTAGAGAAAAGTAGAGCTCTAAGGATTGCTTTATGTACCGACAAGGCAAAATTTGATTTAAACCCTTCAATGCTAACTGAACTCCTAAATCTTTAGCTTTCTGAGTACCGGCTGGTATTTGTTGAGGCAAACAAGCTTATGGCTTCAATCATGTATGAAATATGTGGTGAGTGAAAGTTGTTTGCATGGTAGCCTCACATTTATAGAATTTGCTGCTGATTAAAGTCCGTTAAAATGAAAACAGGTCACCTTTAGGATCAACTATTTCTATTTACAATTTGGCAAAGCTGAATGAATGGACTTAGCTTATTTTCCTTTTCCTTTCTGAAAGCTTTGTAAAGAGAACATACCTTATTCTGACCTCTGTTTCTTTTTGTTGAATCTCTCTCTCTTTTTACCATGGTATATCTCAGGTGCTTTGTGTACATAAAATGCATATACTTGAATTTTAAAATATTACCATGAAGCCAGGCACTGATGGCTTATGCCTGGAATCCTTGCTACTCAAGAGGCTGAGATCTGAGAATCACAATTCAAAGCCAGCCTGGACAGAAAAAGTCTATAGGACTCTTATCTCCAATTAACCATCAAAGAGATGATCAATTGGTAGAGTGCCAGCCTTGAGCAAAAAAATCTAAGAGACAGTGCTCAGGCTATGATTTCAAGCTCTAGTACCAGTTGTATTGTGTGTGTGTGTGTATGTAGATAGACAGATACATACATACATATGTACATGCATGTATACTATATATGTACTATAAATACATATACTGTAATATTTTTAGGAGTGTAAGGTAAATTCCACAGCTATCCTATGTGAAACTGGTCATTGTAGCCTGCTAAAAGATTGTACTCTCTTACTCCTTCACTGATCAATGATGAAGGGAAGAATTAGAGAAAAACACTTTTTAAATGGAATTCTGCTTATAGCTCGGTGACCATTTGAGGAGCACAAAGCCATGGCTTTCTTCCCTGGGAGATGTCATGTCAAAGTAGGTCTGAGGCCTTCTAGTTATCTCTCACCAACATGCTAACAATGTGCTGTCTACTTCACACCATTCAGACTGCTCCTTTGAATTCTGTTGCCAGCATCTGGGTCAGATGGCTCAGTTGCATATGAGATATGCAAAGCTCATTGACCCATGGGGCAAGCTGAAAGTGCTAGGTAATGAACACTACAGCAACTACTCCCAACCAATGAATTTTAAGGGGTTAATGAATAAGCACTCTAACTCCTTCTCTTAGATCTTAGATTTCTCTGTTTCCCAAGACATTTAGCTTTGGTCACTGAATGATAATGTCTTGCACAGGCTTTTAGACTTTTCCTACTGATACTTTCTGAGCTTCTCAAATAAACTATTTGCACTCAAACCTTTGTTTTTTATGGACTGAAGTAGACACTAATGATAAGGAATGCAAATGTGGAGAGTGTGTTGTGAAGATATATTTTGTAGGCAAATATATTTCAGAAGCCTAGTTGCTCTGCCTTCTCTATCCTCCTGGCTCTGGAGAACCTTCATCTGTACCCACAAGTACTGTCATCCCCATCTCCCCTGTGTTCTATAGCAAACGGCTCTATCTTCTCCATCCTGTAAAAGGTTTCTACTTGCCTATGCAATCCCTTCAGCTATAGTTCTTTGTGTTTCCTTCCCTTCCCTGCCACACTTTCAAATGAACATCTGAGAAAATTGCCTCTATTTTCTTCTCTTTTTACTTTTTTGCTTAACCACAGACAATTTGGACACCATTGTCACAGTTTAGGCAAAATGCTTTCAAATTCTCCCTAATCATCTTTCTCTCATTTTGTTCTCTTGTCATTTCTGTTCCCATCGATTGTATTGATAAAATTTCCTCCCTGAAAACTGTGTTCTGGTAACTAACTGAATTCTTAGAATTTTAACATCAGAAGGGGCACTTAGTACTCCCTACCTTTACATGTGGGAGAAAGTAAGACCTAAAAATTTCCAATCATTTACTCAATGAGGTCCTAAAAAGTAAAATGTCATGGAAGTGAAGCTACAATGATGATAGATTGATATATATTTATATATATGCACACACTTACACTTTCATATATTTAGATATATAGATATGTACACTTACATATATATGGGTGTATAGCAAGACTTTATTTTACATACCTTATAGTGTATTTTCAAATAAATTAAACTGCTTTTGAAACCTTTGGCTAATATAGTATGAAAACCTCTTTTTTCCCCCTCTATCTTAGGCTGTTTCTGGCTAAGTAAATGTCATGAGAACCTAAAGTGTAAGAATTATACCCTTTTTTGCTTCTGTATTTGCAAATGATCTTAGCTTAGTACTAAATATAAAGAGATTTGTTACGATTGATAATCTAATTTAGCTCAACCAGTTGGCAACCAGCTATATTAAAGCAAAAATTTCTGCAGTGCACTTAGAATTAAATAATGGGAAGGAATGACAAGGGTCCTGATATAAGCACACAATGGATCAGATTTGGTTCACATAATATTCTCTTGACATTTCTCTTTCCTTTGAAAACAAGAGCCAAGCATGAGTCTCAAATTAATACTTCTCAGCTTCCAAAAAGCTGCCAGAAACAAGGTTGAGTGAGGCTTTTCCAACAGGGAGACAAGTCAAGATAACAACATTTGATGTTTGCCTCAAGGCTATATTCCACATCTTGAGGTGTTTGAGCAAGGACTAAGGGGTTCTTAAAAGCCATGTCATTATTGAGCTAAAGGAGCTAATTGATTTAACTTAGAATTCAGACAGTATTTAGTTCAATATTTCCTGATATTTTATTTTCCCTTAAATTAATTAAATGGTTGCACAGCCACTGGATCTAATGATCCTATTTTTGGGAAGCTGAGCCTTTCCTAAATCAAGGCATTGAGGTTGAGGTACTTTTTCAAGGTTTAAAGCACAACTGAATTCCATTGTGTGGTTAAAAATGGATTAACTGCATGACTTCACCTAGAGCTTTGCTAGTATGTGGCTTTTCCAACTGGGGAGAGAACATCTGCCTTAAGACAGGGTGACCCAGTGGCTTTGTCCTGATGGTGTATAGTAAAAACTAAAATAAAATATCATTTCCTGTATTCATTAATATAAGCAGCACTTGCTATCTTACTCTGGAAAAATGCAATATCAAAAGAAGAATAGCACAATTATTTTGCTTTAGACTAGTGCTTATTTTCCAGGGGAGATTATTGAAAAACAGTCATTCTTTTTTGCTTCAGGAGAAACTGTCAGAGGAAGAGAGAAAACACAAGGAAGCTTTGGATGATCTTCACGTGGTGTTAGATGAGGATTCGAGGAGCGAAAGCAGCAGTACAGATGAGGGAAAAGAAAAGACCAAATTGCTGTTAGAAAGATTGAAAGCTCTAGAGGTAAGAAATGGAACCGTTTTTACACATTTAAAGAAAAATAACAGTGTTCTGCTTTTATTGGCACTGCTTTTAAGTGAGTATAAATCTTCCTTTTTCATTTCTCCTAGACTGATGCAATCAAATGTCTGTCATTGAGATTCTTTTGTCAATGATGGACATAAAGTTACAAATTGCAGTACTGAAAGGGTCTTGATCCACTGACCATTATTGTATTGCCTTAAAAGGAAGACATAGGACAATAATTCACTTCAAATTCATTTTACAACTCAAACTGGATTAGTTCCTAAAATTGCAGCTTCCTGTGGCAAGGGCTTCTGCGATACTTCACCAGGTTTGCCTAAAGACTTGAAATGAGTGATTGAATAAGCAAAATATCTCTCAAAAAATCATGTATAGGGGCTGGGAAGGTGGCTCAGTGGTAGCGTCTTGCTTAGCATGCATGAGGCCCTGGGCTCAATCCCTCAGTACCACATAAGCAGGGGGGGAAATACCAGAAGTGGCACTGTGGCTCAAGTGGTAGAGTGCTAGCCTTGAGCTGAAGAGCTAAGGACAGCTCCCAGGCCCAAAGTTCAGGGCCCAGGACTAGACCAAAAAAAAATCATGTATAGAAGTTAGATATGCAAAAAATGATGAGTTGAAACCAGCCTTTCAGACTTTTTTTTGGAATACTATAATTCCCTACAACACTGCTTAGAAAACAGCAATCTGTATTTAGTGGCATTTGAAATCATTTTAAGTATCAGTTGATATCAGGTATCAGTGGGTATCAGAACATTCCAGATATTACTCCTTGATTGAAATTTTATATGCTAAAATCATCAGGTGAAGATTTCTCTTTACAAATGAGTTTGCTTACCTCTCTTCCATAAACTTGCAATAGTCCTTTACCCAGTCATCTAAAAATATATTTAACCATGGCATTCAGAGTCCTAATTGTTAAACTAAGAAGAACCTCCACAAAGAGAGAGATGTTATTCTCTCTGCTTATTTTCTGTAACCCTGTCTCTAATCCTCGACATTGTCTACTGTGAGCAGATCCTTTATATTCTAATTTCTTAACAAATATGGTAGCAAAACTGTTGAGATTGTGAAACTTGAAGACAGACTCAGAGTTTTGCTTGAATCCCTGTTCAACTTTCTTTAAAAAATGTTCAGAGTTCCCTAGTCCCTCTGTGTCTGTTTACTCAATTGTAAAAATGGAGATAGCAATAGTAACTAATCTTACGGGAAAGTAATGAGGATTAAACAAGTTAATATTTATACATTTCCCTTCTATGTGATGTATTCTGTTAATCATTCATAAATGGTTTCCTATTTACTTGTGTACGATGTCTGCCAAGAACTACGAATTAGAACTTCAGCTAATCCATACAGTATTACCACAGGTCTGTAGGTGAACCAGTGATGTCAGATACCAGACCCTAGGTCCAGCAGAAATCAGCTAAGGAAGTCACTCCCAGCTTTGACATCTCTATCCCCAAATAGTCAGATATCACCTGTCTCCTCCAAGAGTTCCCATACTTTTTGTTTTAACATTCAAAGCCAGTCATTATAAAAGATAAGAAAAGCCTTCTTGGGAAGACTGAAGATTTGTTTCAGTGTGCTAAGAAATCTTTAGTTTTGTCTTCAGCCTGAATTAACTGGATTCAATCATAGGAATGAGTTGGTATTACATGTATTTAATTTGTTACCAGTTATTTATGATTGCAGTGAAAGTTGTTCTGAGTTCGTCTCTTTGTCAGAGACCACTTGTGAAGGGCATTTCATTCAATCAAGCTAAGAGGAATTTAAGAAATGTTTTTGGCAATGAATGTTAAACTTCAAAGCTGAAAAAGGAGCCATGTTTTTTTGTCCTTCCACAGGGATCCTTACACTTTGGGCAACAATTCTTTCCAGAATTACTTGGATGCAGTAAATGATTTTAATCCACAAAACACTGTGTTTTCTAAATTAATCTCCTCTAGTCAAAATATCATTGCTTATTTTCTAAAATAGTTCAATGTCATTAGGTTAACTTTCTTCTTGCCAGTCTATTACACCATTCTATTTGAGGATTCTGAAGTAATCTTTTATTATATAAAATCAAAGTTTTTTTCATTTTATGTAATCTGATTTTTGTAGGAATTTTATATTCACCTTAATTCTTTACAGTTGTTGAAATTTATCCCATAGATTGCTGCATAGATGAAAATGCATTGTGGAAAAATAGGGCTAATTTTGACAGGTTGTGATTAGAGGTAGTCACAGACCCCCATGTGAATTCAAGCACTTAAACAAAATGTTCCTTTAAAAGACTGAAATGATAATGCATAATGCATCAAAATTGCCTTGGCAGGATTTGATATGGTATATCAAGATTTTAGAAAAACAAAGACTATTTTCCATCAACGCATATTTGAAACAACTGTACATACCTACCCTGATATCTCTGTTACCAGTGTAGGAAACAGAAAATGATTCTCAGGGGGATAGAAAGCAGGTTTCTTCTACTCCTGCTTCCCAAAAAGGGCACAAGAAGTTGTGGAAACAGATGCAAAGTTCACTTCTAGTAATATATTCTTGATCAATGCAACAATATTATTTATCATATTTAACAATTAACACAATTGTATCTGAGATGCCTCTGACTTTGGCAGTTAAGTGCATAGTTTCCAGATATTTTATTTCCTGGCCTACAGAAAGCCTAGTGTTATCTTTTCTAGGGCTGGGTCCTGCTGACGTTCAATTTTTGAACTCTTGCTTCACTCAGAACATCATCATGAGGAATAATACCACCTTTCCTGGGTTTTCCCCAACATCCAAAGCCACAAGTACAGGGTTTCTGTCAGAATATCCATTTCATCCCAATTGTTCACTGCAAGAAAGGTTTCAATGGTATTGCCTTCAATTTCCAGCTTCTGGACATATAACTTAGATATCTCTTTCTCACCCACTTTGTCTTACAGCCAACTTCCCCATAATTTTTATGCACAGCTCTTTAGGACTCTATGCTCTACTTCATGGGTTTGTTTCCTGATGTTCCAGGATCATCAGAGTATTTTACTAAATAAATTATTTAACTGTAATATTTAACAGAATGCCAGGTCCAACAGTCAAAATCATATGCACACACAGAGACATTCTCCCATTTACCTTCAAAACTCAGTCACTGCTTCCTAAGGGCCTAAAGGCTCATTTTTATTTAAGTTCTGATGTAGGGGAGAAAGTGTGAGGTGGTATTTTGTGTCTGGATTATCACATAGGTGATCTGGATGCGACTTGCATGTCTTCTTGTCAGTGTCAAGATGTAGTATTTTCCATTTTGTTTTGTTTTCATGTTTGCGTTTTAAAGATTGCCATGTCAGGGACAGTTTTCTTGACTTAGAAAAGAAAGTTCACAGTTCTGAATAATGCTATATCATTGTTGTGAAAAAGGTTTATGCTTTTCTCCCACCTTACTTTATGCCTTTGATTCCAGGGATCTCTCCAGACTTGCTGTCCAGGATACATTGACTTCACCTTGAGTCTTCTCTGTTTTGCCTCAGGCCCTGTATTTGTTTATGGTACCTTCCTCACAATGTAGGATTTGCTTGTCTCCAAGCTCCATCCCCAAACTCCCAACAGCTCTTTCTCTCCAATGAGGGATTAGCCCCATACTTGACCTTAAATGAAACTAGACATTCCTTCATAGAGTCTCTGATTCCCACACTCTAGCCAGGGGAAAGAATAGGTTTGGGATCATTTCAGAGTTCTGAGTCTCCAAATAAGTATCTTAGCTACAGCCTCGAGGTCAAACAAATTTGAACTTTTATGGAAAAGATTTATTTTGTACACAAAAATATGGCAATTAAATATGTTAAGGCAAATAGCAGGTTTTTCTACTCAATTATACCTTTCTATGAAAATATGACACTTAAAGTGCTAAGTATAAACATTCTGTTAATCAGTAATTCCTGCTTAAAATTAGGTTGTTTAAAATAGTCAAACCTGGTTGTACATCTCAATTTTACATAGATCTTGTAGTCAATGGATACATGCTAAAGACACATTCGAGGGGCCAAAAGCCAAAAATTCAAAAGCACTGGGTCATGGCAGTTTTTCTGTTTTTCATCTCAGTGGGTAGAAACAAGAATCACAACTTAAAAAAATAAACAAGTGACTCTGAGTGAGAAAAATCAGATGATACTGCAGCAGAGAAAGTATGAAAGACATTTACCTACCTCAGAAGCCACCTGATCTATGTACCACATATACAGTAACAAGAAGCCAGCTGTGTGAAGATCTGGAAAGACCAGCATGCCTCTTGCTACATGCTGGTCTTCCTTCATGTAGAGAGCTTGGCAAATTAAAAGCACAGAATTTTGCCCTGGAATATCAATAATAAGATTTTTATAAAACTGAAAGATGATTTTAGGGAGGTAGACAAGGATCAGATTCTGTGAAACTTTGTAGGCCATTGTCACAATAAAGACACTGAAAAGAATTATAAATTCTACAAGGACCCATTGGAGACTTTCAGCTCAGGAAACAACATGAGGTGACTATTTACTTTGCAAAAGCAGTTTTTGTGGGTACTAGTGGGGCAGAGGAGAGTCAAAGACATGAGTCAAAAGGGTTGTTATTTTTATTTGAAGGTCTGGGCCTGGTACTCAAACTCAGTACCTACCACTTTCACACTTGACTAGCTCTCTGTCAGCTGAGCCAAGCCTCCAACCCTGTGTTGTTCTTTTAAAGTTCCAGATAAAAGCTATTAGTAACTTGGGCGGTTATGGGTGCCTAAGAGTAAGAGGGTATAATAATATTATATTATAATATCACTAGAAAATAAGACCACTGAGTAATAATAATCACTCTGCTAGAAAACCCTTCTATAGAGCTACTGTGTACCAAGCACCATATCTATATAATTTTAATCTGCATATGTAATGCAGAATGTAATGTAAAATAGGGTGGTTACAGTATCATCATCATCATCATTTGACAAATGAAACAACTGAGCCCCAGAAAGATTTATTGTCTTAGCCAAGGTCACATAACAGCAAACAAGAGAATAAGAATTTGCACTCCAGTTACATGGCTTGAAAAAAAAGCCTATAGGAATTGCTGATAGATTTTATATGGAACATAAAGGAAAGTGAAAAATCAAGAGTGACTGCCATCTTTTTTGGCCTTAACAATTGAGAAGGAGATTATAACTGATTCCTGAGAGGCAAAAATTGAAGGAGAGGTGACCAGGGAAACGACTGTGGTCATCAGTTTGTGTTGTCCATGTTGAAATGCCTATTACACATGCAAGCCATGATGTTCTATAAGCGAGTGGGTATACAAGGTTGAGGTCAGGGTTAGAGATACGGATTTGAGAGTCATCAGCATTTAGATGACATTCTATGTTTAGGACCAAATAAAGTCACATCAGAAGTAAGTATAAATGTGGGTGAGAACAGGGCAGAAGACAGAGCCCTGGGGTGAGATCTTGCAGAGCTGAAGAAAAAATGGAAAATAAGTCGTGAAAGAGTAACTGGTAAAATGGGAGGAAAATGACCAGGGAAGTGTCAAAGAATTGTAACAAATGAAGTGTTTCATTTGTTAACCTTAAGAGAATTAGATAAAACACTGACTTCATCATTATTAGTTCTGAGTTGATAATTATCCATGATCTTCTAAGCGTAGTTGTTAGATAGAATGGATAGGAAGGAAAAGAAGTGGAGCCAACAGATGGCTCTTGAGAATCCTTCCTCTGAAGTGGAGCACATGTGGAGAAAGACATAGTACTGGGAAAGGTCTTTTAAGACACTAGATTTGGGGGTGTGTTATTGTGCTATTGGGGATGATCCAATGGGCAGGGGGAGACTGATGGTAGAGAGAAAGGAATATAATTGTAAGGGTGATACCTACAAAGCAGACTGAGGGTGGGAGCGAAGGGGGGCAACAGACACAGAGCTGAGATACCTAAGAAAATTCCAACTATCTATGTCTGTGATAGAAGCTAAACATCTGTATGGTTTTAAAATACTGCTGGTGATTCAGATGTACAGCCAAGATTGAGAATCACAAATACTGTTTTTTCTTTAATCTATTTTGCATTGCTAGAAGGAGATACCCTAAGGTGTATAACATTTTAGGATAAAGAGGTTTATTTGGGTCAGGGCATTGGTGGCTGAAGTCCAAAGAGCATGATGCCAGCATCCTAAAGAAGGCCTTAAGCTGTGTTACAACATGATAGAGAAGCAGGAAGGGAACTAGCCATATAACCAAAGAAAGAAAAAAAAATCACTGTGCCAAATGAAAGCAGAAGACAAAGGAAAGGCCAGGCTCCTTGAAAACTAATTACTTCCTACTAAGGCCCAAAAGTTAAAGGCTCCATCACCCCCAAATCACCCATAGGAGCATCTTAGATATAGCCCATGATAAGTTGTTTTTATTCAAATCCTGTGGTTTGAACTCAGGGCCAGAACACTGTTGTTGAACATTTTTGCTCAAAGCTGATGTTCTACCAATTGAGCCACAGTTCCACATCCAGCTTTTTGTGTGTGTATGTGGTTAATCAGAGATAAAAGTCTCACAGAAGACTTTCTAACCTAGGCTGATTTTGAACCACAATCCTCAGATATCAACCTCCTGAGTAGCTACTATTACAGGTATGAGCTACCAATGCCCAGCTGATAAACCATAGTAAGTTTTTAGAGTGATAGTTAAAACATTCAAAACAATCTAGGTCCTGTTCAGTACCAGATCGAACAAGTTTATTGAGTCTCAAATACCTCTTAATTTACCTTCCTTTGTTGTAAGACTTCAGTAGACCTTTCCAAGAGTATCTTAATGTAGGTACAGAAACCCTTCCTACATGGGCCCAATGACAAGGTACTACTGAGCCTTAGGACAGCTTTTTAATCAAAAGTGCATTGAAGTGGCTCCTTACCTTCCTTTCATGCCTCTTTTGATATGGTCCTGGCTAGGCCCAGGTTTGGCTTGGGTTTTTTGGTAAGAAGAAATTCCTAATTTACCCAGCATTCATGGTTGCCGTCAAGTTCTGACTTTGGCTTTGGTCTTTTGGTCTTCTTCTCACTCTTATCCTCACTTCCCTAAGTATGTACACACATATGTTTATATGTATATACATATGTATATATATATATATATTTGGATGAGAATAAATATATACACATACATATGTGTATGTATACATAAGTATAGGTTTATACATATATATACATGTGTGTATATATACATATATGTATATACATGTACATAGGAAAGAAAGTTGTAAAGCAGTGCACCAGTGGTAGTCTCAATAAAATCCATGATTGTTTTCTTCTAATCTTCAGATTCTGTGACAGTTTGCTCATAGGTAACCCCAGATATACCATCTCAAGGTATCTGAGATATATCTTCCTACTGATTAATTTGCCTGCAACTCTGGGTTACCTAGCAACAACATGAATATAAAATTAGAGACAGAAATTATCTTTGGAAAAGAACTTAAAGCTAGGAGGTTGAAGTCATTATATAACTTTGTACTAGCAACATTCTATCTATAAAAGTAGTAAATGGTTATAACAAATAAGCAAATCAATTGTATTGGCATTGAACAGGTTCTTATTTTATTTCTTAAATCATATAGTAAAAAGAGACATCTCTGGAGAGGAAATAAGAATAGCCAATAGACATATGAAGAAACATCTGTGGCCATAAAAAATGCAAATCAAAACTACATTGAGATTCAAACTCACCTCAGTTAGAATGTACGTAATCAAGAAATCAAATATTAACAGATTCTGGTGGAGATGTGGCCAAAAAGGAACACTACTACACTGTTGGTGGGAATGTAAACTGTTCAACCACTCAGGAAAGCGGTATGGAGGTTCCTCAAAAGATTAAACATAAAGCTCCCATTCAGCGATCCCACTCCTGGGCATTTACCCAAATAATCACAAACAAGGCCACACTAAAGCTACCAGCACAACCATGTTTATCACAGCATTATTCACCATAGCTAAGAGATGAAATCAACCCAGAAACCCCTCTGTAGATGAATGGATCAAGGAAATGTGGCACATGTGTGTGTGTGTGTGTGTGCACACGTGCGTGTGGATTCTATGCTTCCATCAGAAATGATTGCATTGCCCCATTCATAAGGAAATGGAAAGTCATGGGAAAAAATCATATTAAGTGAAGTAAGCCAGACCCAAAGAAACATAGGCTCCTTGGATTCCTTCATTTGTAATCATTAGTATATTTCTAGGATAGTCCAAGCAGAGGATCACAATAGCTCAATAACTATGTGCATATAACCATATAAAATGATGCTAATAAAAATGCATTCCAAGATATGAAAACAAGATATTTGGGGTTTTCTTTGTTTCTTTTTGTTTTTGTTTTTTAATATACTGTGTGAAGTTCTTTCTTTCTTTTTTTCCCTTTGGTTTATCTCCTGTTGTCACTGTTTTTGATTTTGGTACCCTGTGTCTTGTATATATGTTTATCTGATTTGGGGAAGGGAAGGGGAAGAACAAAGTGTTTGGACAAAGGACAAAGTTTGAACCAATGCAACCATGATACTCACAAGACCCTATGTTGAAAATGAATTTTACAACCTGGAGGGGAAGGGGAATTGAACGGGAGGCAAAGTGGAAAAAAAAGGGGAGAGGGTAACACTGTTTGACAAGAAATGGTCTCATTACCTTTCTTACATAACTGCAACTCCTCTGATATCACCCTTACAATGAAATTAAGCTAAATTTAAAAATAGAAGAATTTGCATAGCTTTTGTATTAGATAAGTACATAGCATTGTATTAGATAAGTAACTTAGAAATGACTTTAAAGATACAGTAAAATATATGTAAGTTATATAAAAATATTATTCTGTTTTATATAAAATGTTTAAGCATCTCTGGATTTTTGTTGCCCTGGCAACATGCCCAATTGGATTCTGACATACAACAACTGTGCATCAGTCAGAAATGGCTTGCTTTTTCATATTTTGGTGTATTTCCAGTCTTTTGTTGATATTGTACTTAACCAAATCAATAAGACTTAGAATATTATTACATACAAATTAGTAGGAGCCTGTTCTTACATATAACATATTACAATTATTTCCTTCTGTTGTTTAATATCACTCAAAAATACTGTACAACTGGGTACATACCTATAATCCTATTACTCAGGAGACTGAGATATGAGGATCATGGTTCAAAGCCAGCCCATGCAAGAAAATTTGTGAGACTCTTATCTCCAATAAACCACCCAAAAACTGAAAGTGGTGTTGTGGCTCAAAGTGGCAGAGCTCTAGCCTTGAGCAAAGAACTCAGGGACAGTGCCTAGGCACTAAGTACAAGCCCCATGATTGACAAAACAACAATAACAAGCTCAACAAAATACAGAGCAATGATTATATAGAAATTTATCTTAATAGATGCTAAGGAACACTCATTTAATCCCCTTCAGCTTGCTACTTTGGTTGTTAACATTTTTTTTCACTGTTATAAAGTTACAATGTTAAAATGTGCTTACAAGATTATATTGCCTTATAATGATATAATTATCCTTACTGTATACATGTGTATTTTGGCAGGATAATTTAAATGCCTCGTTCTTTTAAGATAATTGTGCAAGTATGCTGTTATATGTCTTCTTTAAGAATCAGGGTTGCTCCTAAATCAAGAATTTCAGAAAAGATGTTGACGAGGAACAGTAAAAGTAGGGGGAAAGCACCTAACTTATATCTTTCACCATTGTCACTCAAAATAGAATAAAATGACCCAAAGGACTATGGACTGTGGGATCAATTTCAAGCATCTAAATTCTTGGGAAATTTTCATGATGCCCTTATGCTCTCTCAAGATACTCTGTAATCTTTCAGTTGCAAGTCATAGAAGTTCCACCCAAACTGATGAGCAGAACACAGAAGGGTTGTGTATTGATAAGCTATATTGGAGCAACACGTACAGGTACAGAATGAAGCAGATCCAGAAGTCAGGGCCATTCCCCCAGGCCTGCTGTGCTCTGGGCTAGTATCCTTTTCAGTCATGCTTTTGTCCATGTGATGAATGAGGTGGCACCAAATAGCAGCACCAGGAAGAAGATCATTTCCCTTTCCTAGTAATTCTATCAAAACCCTTTGATCCAGGAGAGGAGTCCCATTGACATGGCTTCTGTTGGTGGTGCTCATTTCTTGGCCTGGGTAGTTGAAGCTTACAATATGTTAGTTGTCTAAATGTGAGAGCTGTTTTGACACTACCCAAAGAGGTTTGTTACTACTTATTTTCTTTTATAAATTTTTCTTCAGTTATTTTTCTGTAGTGTATCTTCTTTTTTTCTTCCTGTTTTTCTCACCAAACTCCAATCTTCACTCCATCTGTTCTCCCTTTGTGGCATTTGTAAGCCTGGCCTCATGCTGGATACTGTAATTACAAAGTTCCATAGAACGTTCTTTCTGCCCTTGAAATGTACTGTGGGAACAAAGACAAGACTATACTAATTGAAGTAATAAAAATAATATACAATAAAAGAAACAAGATATGTGCAAGACTAACACCAGATGGAAGTAAGTAAATGAATTCTTTTTGAAGAGAGCAAGGAGATTAAAAAGGTGGCATTTGAACTATGAGTCCTTGAGACCTTAAGCTAATTGTCTAGGGATGTGGACAGAGAGAAGGCTAAGGGCATCTCCATAAAAACAGAGAAACCTGATGGGTAGATATGGATTGGTCAGAGATAAGAACAATAATCTTTGCCTGTCTTGAGTGTGTGAGAACACAGAGCTACTGATTATCCATCAATAATATTACAGTTATAGTTAAAACTCGTGGAGTTGTCTAATCAAGCCTCTAATTTGGGTAAAGGCTTTCTTAATTTTCAACCTCCATTATACTGAGTTAGCCTCTGTATATGTCCTCATAACTCCTCATGGCACTTAAGTTCATTTTAGGGCATAAAAATCACATACAAAGCACCATGCCAACTGTTGGTATAAACAGTCCTGAGCTCTAGAAAGCATATTTATGGATTTAGTGTTCAGGTCCCACTCATTTTGAAAGGCACTCCTTTGACAGGTAGAAAAATGTATGCATTCTATAAAATGAAGTTGTACCAATCATCAACAGCCTTTAATCTGCCCTCATTTTCTTTTTGCCTGTCTCTCACTATTGATGCGAGGGAGCTAAACTTGTCTGCAATTTAGGTTTTTCAATAACAGAAGAGTCCTCCTACCTTGGGTTTTACTAGCATCTCTACTGCTGTTTTACAGCAGTTCTTTTGGCCTTCTAACTCCTGGAAGCTTGTTCAATCAAGACATAACCTTTTATCAGTTATGACCAACTGCTGAGGGAAAGAAAAATCTTCTCAATATGAGGCAGGCCAAGGTGTGAGGTGATCTATGGTTTTATTGCATTGCTGAGGCCAAATCTGGGGGGAAAACTCACAATAAACACCTCAGCTATTAGAAGAAAAGCCAATATGTCCATAAGTAATCTGCATAAATATGTTTCTTTCCTAAGCTCAGATTTGTGTCTGAGCCTGTAAGAGAACCACAGCTCTTAGGGAAGGCCAATATATCAAGGCTTAATCTCCGTAAATATTCTGAGAGCTATCAAAGAAGAAAAATGAACCACAGGGCCAATATTAATTGTGCCTAGAGATAATTAGAACAAAGTGTTGTTAATTGCATGTTGGTTTAATGTGATGTAGCTATGGCCTTGTTTTTTCTTTCATGGAGGGTATAAATTTTGATGTCAGAAACTAAAAGCTAGCTGGCTTGATTAATCAAAAGGCCTTAGTTTGCTTAGTTACAGCCAATTAGACATTTTAGTCATTACTCTACAAGGTATGATGAAGCCTAGTATATAATGAATATAATTGAAAAACAAAACCCTAAATCTTAGTTCCTTTTGTCTAGTCTGGCATGTCTCAGAAGCATTTGCTTCTGAGACAACTCACCTAAGCATCATGAATGAAAATTACACGAGTTGTGATTCAAACAGCAGCATGACTGATGAGTGTCTCAGATACAGAATCAATCGCAGTGTCCTATTAACTGTCATAATTTGCCCAGAGGAAATGTCATATAGCTTTGGGAGAAAAAAGCAGGGGATCCAGAATTGAATCCAGAAAGATATTCTTGTTTTGTAGGTGTTGACTTCCTGTGCTGGGTTAGTAACATAATTATCCTAACATTAGGTAATTCTATAGAAATCCATGGAGTCTGGTTTCCCATAGCAGCCTTCTGAGGGCCATCCAATTCATTAGCATTCGCAGCAGCTCCAACCTTAGGGCCTCACTACTTAGAGAATAGGGAAGTAGGTCATTTTGCTTTCTACCCAAAGCAGTAAGACTGAAGTATTATAGTGGATCAGGGATTTTAAGATTCTGGTGTAGGAAGAGAGATTATAAACACAAGCTGTCATGGTGTTGGAATCTCTACTGTTATTCTGGCAATTACCCCTATTTCAGAACTATCTAAAATATACATCTTTGTTTTTATTTGTGAACTAAACTTTTAAAAGCAAATGTCCCTAGTATGCTGGGATGCATCTCGCTTTTTGAATTGGATTCTGATCCCATTAGTCCCAATACACACAATGCTGTTGTTTGGAGCTCAGTGATCTTGGGGTCTAAAACACACACAGTGAAAAAGGCTCTTGGAAAAAGCAGGTTCCAAAGTGCTTTGAGAGAAGACACAGCTTGTAATTGGTATATATTGTTCATTTTGGAAGGGCAGCATCTCAGCCAAGTAATGGAAAGACATACTTTACAGAACAGAACAGGGAACAAAAGCAATTTGGAAAGTTGGGATCTTTTGCCTCCAGACAGAGCTTCCCCCCCCCATACTTTTTGTCTTATTTGTAGTCATATCTATAAGAAGACATTTTTAAGAAACATGAGAAATACCTCTTCCTGTGACATCATTTTTTGTTTGATTTTTTTAAAATTTTATTTTAGATTCCCAAGGGCAATCAAATAAATTGGTTTTGGTAATCTCATAAAACACTTAAATAATCATGGATTCATTTAGAGGAGACTGCTTTCCCTACAGTGTAATAGCTCATGAGAAGTCATGCTGTAGGTAATAACCAGATTAAAATGAGAAACAGCCATAGGAATACAACATGTGATATGCTAAGATTTCTAAGTCCAGTGAATAAATTGAGTTTTTCAGAAATCCACATAACCAAAATCTCCCTGTAGTCAGTCTTGTTTTATGAGGGAGAGATATAAGAAAACAAATAGGTTCTTCCTGCCCCCAAAAGCAATATCTAGTATTTCCTAAGGTGAATATAAATTCTTGACAACAGATTCCATTTAAGGCCTTACCCTAATATTAGTCTCTGAAAACCTATCCTAAGAGACTCATTGCAAGAGTAAAAGAGCATAAAGGATTATCATAGTAGATGTGATAATCATATTTTGAATATAATATATTGTAACAATTAAATACCAAAAATGCCAACTAAAAGAATATTTGGTAAATTTAATGGTATCCATTTTTGGAGACAAATAATAAAAGATGCCTATTTGATGATCTTATATTGCTTTTAAATTAGCTTATTCATGTCATAACAAAGAAAAATTTCAAAACTAAGTACAGTCTATGAATAAAGGTGTGGTGAACAAGGTTTTGTCTGTTTGACAATATTTGTCTGTAGAAAGCGAACTTTACAACTTTTTGTGGGGAAGGTGGAATTAGAGGTGGGCAGGGGAGGGGTGGTAGGGGGAAAACAAAGAAGGGGGTAACAATGCTCAATAGGAAATGTACTCATTACCTTACTCTTGTAACTGTAATCCCTCTGTACAGTATCTTTACAATAAAAATATATACATTTAATAAAAAATAAAGATAATTAAAAAATTAAAAATGAACCAAAAAAGAAAATATTTGCCTTTCATAAAATGACTATCTTTAAAGAGCAAAGGACAAGAAAGAGGCGAGAAGAGGAGGAGGAACAGGAGAAGTAGTTGTTTTGCCTTCTTTCCTACAGTTTTGTAACCCCCCCTCTACACACACGTGAGTGTGTGAGCACACACACACACACACACACACACACACACACACACACACACACACACAGAGTCAGACGTATCTGGAAGTCCTCTGAATGAGTCACCCAGTTGGCTTGAGAGCCATGTCTTCAAATTTAGGCTTTACTATTATTTGAGTAGAGTAAGGCCTACAGATCAGAGGATGGCTGTTATTGAAGAGGTGGCCGCTAGGCTCATAGATTCCAGTAGGGAAGGGAAGGGGACACTAAGCCCCATGGTCACTGTAGCAACAGATAAAGAGGAAGTGGGCACATTAGGCAAGAGCCTTGAATGTAGTTTCTATGAGAAGAAATATGTGAAGCAGGGATAATTTCAGCAGTACAAAGGCATAGGGATTGTTGTTCATTGTGGGGTATCTGGTCTTGAGTTGTCTAAGACAGGTGAATAGTGGCTTTTTATGTGGTAGCCTCAGAGTGAGATGATGGAGACAAGGATCCTAGACTGGTTGGCTTACAGTTGAAAAGCACACTCATGGGCTGGGAAGGTTGCTTAGTGGTAGAGTGCTTGCCTTGCATGCCTGAGGCCCTGGGTTCAATTCCTCAGCACCACATAAACAGAAAAGGCTGGAAGTGGCGCTGTGGCTCAAGTGGTAGAGCACTAGCCTTGAGTTGAAGAGCTGAGTGACAGTGCCCAGGCCTAGAGTTCAAGCCCCACAATTGACAAAAAAAAATAAAAAAGAAAAGAAAAAGAAAAGCACACTCATGAGTAAGTGGGTCACTATTTCTACGAACTGTCTGACCATGGAAAACGATCAGCAGGAGTTCAGGATTCCTGGATTGACAAACCTTCAGAACATAGAAAATAAAAGACATGCTTAATATGTGCTCTGAGATCCAAGTGACATGCATGTTGTTTCTGCACTCCAGACTCTTTTGCACAATTAGCCTTTGAATTTATTTACTGCTGCTCACCAAGGGTGTATGGTAGGGAAAAGAGTTGAGTCTTACATGTTACTTTTTGCTGATTTTTCTGCATCCTTATTCCTTTTGAATTGGGATATCAAAATCAAGTGTGGCATCAAACTTTCAAACCATTTGAATTTTCTGTTCTTTCCATTTTATAAATCGATCAGGATGATTCAGCTGATCACTGGATATTAATTTTCTGGCATTTCAGGCCCTAGACTTGGTTTATGTTTGCCCATACTTGGTTTATTTGCTCCCCAACTTCCAAACTGAAGCTAGCAGATAATAATTGATGTTTTATATATAGCTGTGCTGTCAGTTCAGAAGAGAGGCTTTAGCCTATCACCTTGCCTTATAGCTATGTTCCTCACTACCCAGGAGGCTGAGATCTGAGGATCATGATTTGAAGCCAGCCAGGACAGACAAAGGTAAGGGACTCTTATCTCCAATTAACCACAAAAGAATACAGAACAGGAAGAGGTATGGCTCAAGGGGCAGCCAAAACTGAAAAAAATCAGAGTGAGAGCAAGAAGCCCTGAGTTCAAATCCCAGTGGGGCTAACCAAGAGACTGGGTTCTAGATGGCCAGGATTTCCTTCCATATTGGGGTCTTATATGTTTGATATTTAATGAAGGGATGGGGAGTGCTTTTCTTTCTCATAAGCAGCCTT
This sequence comes from Dipodomys ordii, assembly GCF_000151885.1. Classification (NCBI taxonomy): domain Eukaryota; kingdom Metazoa; phylum Chordata; class Mammalia; order Rodentia; family Heteromyidae; genus Dipodomys; species Dipodomys ordii. Next base: position 1,205,582 of record NW_012267349.1, on the reverse strand, counting down.
TCCCTGGAGACTGTCCAAAGAGCATGTTACCATTTGCCACTCCACCTCCTCAGCTCACATTTAGTTCCCCAGATCTTTGCCCAGAAAGGTAGATTTATGTTTTCTCTAACTGCTTCTCATTCAGGCTGTCAAGGCCCTCTGTTCCTCTCCTTCCCAGAGAGTGCCCCTTGCCTCTCTGGGGACTGCACTACAGGGAGTTCTTAAAGCAATTCTTCTGCTTTCTCAGCAGGCAACAGTCCTTTTACGCTTTTTCTGTGCAGCTGTTTGGGCACCTGCTGCCAGCTGCTGTCTGCATATAACCAGCTAGAAATCAGCTGCCTACCTACGGATTGTGAAACTTGTCTCTGAAACCAAGTACTCACAAAGTGTGTCACTTTTCTTGTTAAATGCCAATTGCTCCTTTGCATCAGAAAGCACACAAAGAATACATGTAGACAGAAACCAGCAAATGAAGGGGAACCTGTATGACTGACAAAAAAAATAACTAAATCATCATTATGGTCTATCATATCTAAGTCAACCCAGAAACTTCTTTCTCATAGTCGCCTCCCTCCACTGGATTCCTTTGAAAATTCTTTCACTTGGGAGGTATCCTTCAGAACTTTTACCTATCTTGGGAATGGGTGATTGAAATATTACTGGTGAGTTTCTTTATCTCAGTTTGAGTGCTAATTTCATGGCCGAAGTTATAAGAAACAATTGTCTGAAGTATCCAGTCTCCAGAGCCTTCTAGGGCAGTTGACAAAGGAGACAGGTGACAGAATGTTTTGTAGTAAAACCTCCTTAGTGGAGTTGGTGAGTTCCTCATTTCCTTTATCTGGGAGATAGGTTCCTAAAGAAATCAAGTGTCTCATTATTGCTGGAGACATGAGCTCCAGGAGGGCAAGGACAGAGTTACAAGTTCACCTTCAATTTGATTCTAGCATTTGTTTAAATTTGCCAGGTTGTGAATACCGACCATGAATACAAAGATTTAAAACAAGGGACCCTGCTGAACTGATGACAAGCCAAGATAATAGCCAAAGAACTCATCTATTTTCCATTCTTCAGCTGCAGGGAATTCTGCATTATCTGCTATGGGGATCATTTTATTTTAAAATTGTACTTTATTATTATGAATAGTGATAAACCAAGAAATGGCAAAGCCCAGGGTAGATTCACCTATTTTTCCATCATTTGTAGTTTTCATTTACTATCTGTACATAAATTAGCATATATTATATTTAAAACAGCATCCCTCTTTAGTTCAATGAAATGAATTTCAGTTAGAGTTGACTATAAAATTCATTAAAACATTTTAAGCAACCAAATTAACTTTAAAAAATCCCAATATTAACAACCTGTAAGTTAACCCTTGTAGTTTTTGTTTTGCTTTGGTTTTTGCTTTATAATTCACAGTATATATAACTTTCTTTAAGGACCAACACTTGTATTTCAATTCATACTGAGCATGAGCTAAATAAGAAAACTATTTAAACCAATTTCAGTCCTCTGAAAAAGAGGAACATATTCTTGTAAGACTGTTTCTTTTTCTAATTATGTATGCAAAGCATACCATTTATTTTTCTTCATTTTGAGCAAGCATTTTATAACTCTCACTTTTCAGAACTAAATCTTGTGGTAACGGGATTTCAAATATGAACTTCTGGAAATCATAAAACATGAATATGAGTTCCTAGCTCCCTTCCTTTGTGATGTTTTCATTTACTCATCAGCTTTTCAGCAGAGAAATAAGCAAGTCTGAAAGTCAGTGAGACTCAGCTTCCTTGGAAAGATTAGTAGGGATTTGGTGGAAATAACCCAAATTCCAAGAACCAGCACCAATATTATTCATGACCCACTGAATTAAATCCAGAGTTCACCTTGCAGATGGCTTTAGATGAAGTATCTAGTGTTACTTCTCTGGTTGCCTGAAATTCCTGCTTTGGCTTTTCCAGTGGCTAGCCTGTCTCCTAGAGAGAAACAGGCTAAGAACCCTGTCTGCAGCTCTTTTTGAAGAGGACATATTGCAAATCGATTACCAAGGACCTATGGGGGATGCCAGTGTCAGCCTACCATTTCCTCCTCTCTGACCCCTGGAATGTACTCTCCCATTTCACTCATCCCCTCTATTTTTACTTCTCTCCTGTATTAAAATGCAAATCTCCTGAGATAAACACCATAGAAACATGAATTTCCTGACAAAGGCAAGTGAACTTGCCTGCAAGTATTAACCAGAGAAGTAAATAGAGCTGACCCTCTTTGGTTCTCCAGTGCCTTTTCACCTTCTTTGAAATTTCCTTCCTTTGAAATTTTCGATGGTTTTGAAATTCCTTTGAAATTTTGGATCACTTGTGGAATAAGAGAAAGAATACATTCATGAATGCATTGAATACATATTTTTAAATGCCTAGGATATGGCCTACTGAGAGGCATATATTTTCCTTCTTAAGCTGAATAGCAAACTGAAGATGTTTTGCTGGAATATAAGACTGGGGCATTTCTTTTCCCTCAGCTTGTGGGGGAAGTAACCTGTGAAGACTTTTAACTCTAGATGATGTAATGTGGTGTTTGTCATTTTGGTTTTTTTATTTTCATTTTTGCATTTTATTTTATCTTTTTTGATCTTTAAGGTGATACAAAGGAGTTGCCATTTGCAAAGCAGTTTATGAATACAGTGCATCTAGATTAATGTCATTAATGGCATCCAGGTAATAGGCTATTGCTTCTACTGATGCCATTGTTCACTCACCTTCCTTGGGCTACTATCCAGCTGTGTGTCTTTTCTTTTCTTTTTCCCCCTAATTTTCATCTTTAAGTAGCTGTACAAAGGAATTGTCATTTAACAAAGTAGTATATGAATACAATGAACTTGATCAATGTCATCCATTTCATCATTATTCCCCATTCCTCCCAACCCCACCCTTTCCTTCAATTTGTGTTTTTTTAATACTTTTATTTGTAAAGATACTGTACAGAGGGGTTACAGTTACATGTGTAAGATAATGAGTACATTTCCTATCGAACATTGGTACCCCTCCTTTGGTTTTTCCCCTACTATTCCTTCCCTCTCCACCTCCCAACTCCTCCCTCCTCCCCAAGTTGTAAAGTTCATTTTCAACATAGTGTCTTGCACATATCTTTAAGTAGCTGTACAAAGGAGTTGCCATTTACAAATGAATTTATAATGTATCTTGATCCATTTTCTTAATTTTATAGAATATGCATTGACCTTTATGTTCAATCTTCTTTCTAAATTAAGGAATAGAAAGACTCCTCACAATGCTTTGACCCATCCCCCTTTGTTCCCATTCCATCCCTTCCCTGGGCACAATAGCCAAATCACACCCCACCCCCAGTATTTCTCATGGGAAGGTGAGACCAAGAGAGTACTTGTTGGTTATCCCCTTGCTACGACATTCAATCTCCAGGGGCAGATAGTATGTTGTCCAAGAGTTCCCCCTTCTGTCCCTTGAAGACCAACAGTAAAAGTAGGGCTTCTGAGACAATCCAACCAGCTGAAAGTCAGTCCTACTTCTACACTACCACTTACCCAGAGTTCATTCTTCTGTTGTGGTACCTGTAAGGTCTGCACAGGGACACCTCCCTACCTTTTGGCTAAATTTCCACCCAGGATCTGTTACCTAAGTAACTAGCACACCTGGAAGCAGTCACCTCCTCAGGCTAGGTTACATCCTGGCTGCCTCTGGTCACATGCCTCCCATCTGACCATACAGAGGGTCCCAGACCCTGAGGTCACATCCAGATCCAATGTGGCCACACCTTTCCCTACCTAGCCAAACCTCTTCCTGTCCCTGGCCTAGATAAGTCCTGGCCCAGGGGTGATTTGCCCCATCCTTTTTCAGCCATGCCTCTCCACCATGCATGGTGCGGGCAGCAGTTCAGTAAATAAACTTCTTTTTCTGTCTGAATAGCACCTGGTGTTCTCCTCATCGGCTATCTAATGAAACCTACCTATTTAATATACCTTACATATAATGCCGTGACTTGGATGGGGTTTTTGAGTTGGAAATGTTAGTATTTCCTAACCATCCCTTTTCTGTGAACCAAATTGCCTTGAGACACCACGCGAGACTTTTCACCAATACCATTGCTGGCCTTCACATCCACGTCCACACCACTTCTCTTCTCTGGTGAGTGAAACTACTCTCTATGGCTCTCTGTTTCTCAGTCTCTGTCCAGATGTGGCACCACACGAGAGCTCCTACGGCCTCTAGCGGAAAGGCCAGTCACCTCCAGAGCCGAGGACATTTGGTTTTGGGGGCTTGGCCATTTCTCACTAGAGTGTGCTGGGGGAAGTGGGGACACCGCTTCTGCCTGGTCAGCTCTCCTTCACTCACCAGACTGACTCTCCCACAATTTTACTATGAGTCATGACTAAGCCTTGAAACCCTTTGAAATGCCTCCTGCACTCCCTGGAAAGCCAGAGCACCTAATTTTTATGCCATTCTCAGATTTAGACAGTTTTTGCCACTGCATTGGTAAATGGTCAGTAGTCTGTTTACTTTCAGGCTTTCTTTGCTCGTTCTCTCTCTCTCTGCCAATCACATCCAACTTTCCCTACCCCCCCCAGGTTCCCTCTCAAAGGCTAGCCATTCTAAGTTTTGTCGTAGGAAGACTTCTAGTCAGGCAGGCAAGCCCACCTAGTCGTCTGAGTGACAGAGCCCACTGCAACAAAGTTGTTAATAAAGAAGCAACTTTATTGTGAAGGTTCCCACACTGACCGGTCAGGGCCGCAGCACAGGCTCGGGAGCTGATACTGCGACCCCAAGCATCCCACATCCTTTGGTTTTTAAAGGCAAAATTCATGACGTTGAGCCTGGTCACGCACAAGTGACCAATGGGATTGCACAGTCATAGTAGACACACACAGGTGGCCAATGAGGTTACAGTTTGTCTCATAATAGCTTTTTAAACGAGCCTATCACTTTGGTTTAAAATGGCATACAAATTTAGTGGGCAAAAGGTAGGATCTACCTTTTGGTGGGCAAAAAGGATTTACTGTAAGCAGGTGGTGTTGCCAGTTGAGCAAAGTTACAACTTATCTGCTTTATTGGTCAGTCTTTAACTGAACAATCAAGGATGGGTTAGGTTGTTAAGGGGAGGGGGACCAGATACATTTTTTCCATTCCAGAAACTAGGCCCATTGGAGCCAAGATGTGGCCCTGTGATTAAAAGTTGATTTTCTACTTTAAACATTGTTTAAAGGTTTTTAGTCACCACCCTTCAAAAATGCAGTCTAAAAATCCCTAAAACAAAGGCAAAGCTCAAAATGGAATCATACCAGCTTGGGCCCCATCTCAGGGTCCACTTCAGTTTGGACATTGTCAGTTTCCCTATATTCAGGTTTTCTTTGCCTGTCCTCTGCCTTTCTAAGCCCTTTACCTCTGCCTCCCAGCAATCTCCTCATGAAAGGTAACTTTCCTTGTCTTATAGTTCAATCTCTCCCTTTCTTTCCTTGAAAGTGCCTACACTATGTTAGATGGTGCCCCTTCCTTTCTGCTTCTTTGCTTGTCTGTTTGCTTATTCAATAAAGCTCCACTTTACTATCATGACTTTTTCAGAAATTCACCATCTTGAGTTTGCCATCTTGGCCACATGGTGAGTTAAGAGTTTGGCCTCATCTGACCCTTACCCTTCCTCTAAGCTTACTCCTCCTCCACCCATTCATTCTAATGTGCCTTTGCTAACAAGTTGCTGCCTCTTTTCACAGGCTGTGGAAACTCAAGTCTGACCATCTCATATTCTTTGTTAGCAAAAATGTCTAAACATGGTTGTCAAAAATTTTGGCTTTTGAATTTTGCCTTTTTTGTTTGGTGTTGCTTATTCTAGCACTGGCCATATGGTTTTAAAATATTGGGCAAGATAATGTCATCTGACTGCTGGAATTCCAAGAGTCTATGGCCATTATTCATTTTTGCACACTGTAAAGCTTAATGTGTACAGTGTGTATGTGTGTGTGTGCTCGTACACCTATGTGTATATGCCTGTGTCTGTGTAAACTTGTTCTCTGGCATTATAATCAAGTTATTTGGCTTAAATTGTCTGAGATTCCCAAAGTTTGTTCAGTTTGGATTTATAGTTAAGTGCTAGCCAGTCTACATGTAGTCCAGATCCAGCCCATCTCTTCCAACCTGGAAGACAGCCTCATTCCTCCCTAGATCTTATAGTACCCAGAATACAAGGCCTTCCACACAGAACTCATGGGGATTAATCTGGAGTTCACCCTCTGGAATCAGCATGCTCTCTGATCCCTGGACTCACCTGTGCTGCCTGGATGAAGCCTTCTCTTAGCCCATTGTTCCATGTTTGTCCTTGACTCAGCTTTATACACATGTGGCTCTGCATGCTGTAAAGGGAGTTCCCATGAGACAAAGCATATTATCTTCCCTCACTGGAATTTAACGTTAAGGTCCCCTTAATTTATTGTCTTCCCACATTGGGATATTCCCATTAACAGTAAACTGCAATTCCCAAATGTTAGCTCATAGCAAAATGCCAGAGAAGTTTCAAGGCCCAGCAAAAACTTTGAGTTCAAATCCAGGCAGCTAAGCTGCACTAACCAGCTAGATAAGTTACCTGAACTTTCCAAGGTATGGTCACTGCATTTACATGAAGATAACAATAAACCCCGAAAAGGCTTGTTTGGGTGTTATAGTGAGGAAACAATTTTTTAAAACCTTAGCACATAAGTTAGCCATAGATAAGGATTCAATAAAATGTTGGCTACATATTTATTTAGCTGCCATCCAGCTTTGCAAGAAGTACTCTTATTTTTTCTGGAATTACTTCTGTTTCTCTGAAATCTCTCCCAGGAGATTTCTACCTACAATGCTAGTTCTGTCCCCTAAAGCCACACATAGTAATGTAGTGCTTCTTTGGTATCTGATGACCTTGTGTCATCCAAGGACAACTCATATCATCTCAGAGTTTTCTCCTCTGGTTAAATAACCACAGTTTCTTTTGTATGACATGATTTCCTTTGTAAGACATGATTCAAGTCCCATCACCATCCTTTACTCTCTCATTTCTCCATGTGAGTTTAGCATCTGGCCAAATATAACACATATTCTCACCTGAACTAAATTTCCATTGTTTATTACCTCTAGCAGCAGATGAAGGATAAGAACACATTCTTCACTTGTACTGAGGATACATACTCACGTCTGAGATCCCAGTTCCCTGGTTGGCGTATTCTTTCCCCCACTTTGTTCTTACGCAGTTGTGTTTGCCTTAAGTGCAGGGTAGCATATTGACTTCAGTTGATTTCAACCTAGTTGGATGAATTTGATTGTAAACCATTTCTCCAAGTTCTTTTATAGCTTTCTGGAGCCTGAGTCTGTTGCCCAGCAACCCAACATATGCACTCCACCCTATTTTGTATCATCTGCAGATGTGTGCAAAAGGTGACTCCTTTGGGTGAAGGAGCAACTTCATGAACAGTAACACTCGGCTTTAACAACGACAACAAAAATCTCTTTTCTGAGCTCACTGCTCCCCTTTGTACAAGGAAGGACTTGGATACAGGGTCTGTAAAATTCCTGCTTCCCCTTCACTCTGCAGAAATGAACATCCTCATTGTCAATGATAAGTTTTTAGCCTTTCAACTAATAATGGCACACTTTTACTTGTGAAATACATTTTTATCATTTGATGGAGTATATGAGTATGAATTATATTCATGTTGATATTTGGTCAGAGGTTAATTTTTGATTTATGATGAGATTCCTGTCACAATTTAATTTTAGTTGTTAAAATATGAGTGAATCTTACTGCATTGATGGATAAGCCTTAAATGGGAAGATAACTGGAAAAGCACAGGACCCATAACTCAGGACGAGCAATTAAACAGTTTGGTAAAACCTGCCTAATTGACAAGAAGTTACTAAATTGGTAATCTAATTCAAAGTTCTTATGATCTGCTAGTGTCACAGTTTGCCACTGTATAGTAAGGTGATAGTAATCTATTTTATTTAAGTATAAAAATGCTTAGACTTTAACATGGATTAATGGAGTTTTACAATACCAAAGTAAAATATCTTCCTATCCTTATCTAGACTTGCCCCAAGGAGTCTCATCAATAGATAGACCACTTATTATTTTTGCTCCAAGGAGGTAAAAAAGATACCTCAGAAGTTGTGGTATGTTTGATTACTTTGATCTAGTGAACTCGGCTAATAAATGTAGCATTAAGTCTGACTTTTGCTTGGTATAGCACAATGCCTGACTGGTCATGTCATCTACTGGAAATTGAGGTTGACTGGTTTCCATAATGAATTATTTTAATCAAGCATTTGCAAGATTACTTTGGCTCTGTTATTTTTCATCCACCTCTAAATCACATCATTATCTTTATGCCCAGATTTCACAGATCTAAACTGTACCTGTCTTCAGAAAACATAGACTTATACTTTAGATCTGACACACCAAGAAAATGTCAATAATTACACTGAATTGCAAAACTTTTTTAATCTAAGTGACTTTTAAATTGTGGTCCTTAAACCAGAAGCATCAGCAGTAAAAAGTCTCAGGCTCCACCTTAAACCCACTCCACTATATACTGAGGGTGATGGGAGGTACAGTAATATGTCTTTTCTAAAACCATCCAATTAATTCTGATGTGTGCCAAAGTTTAAGAATCACTGATCTAAATGCAAATCAAAACAACATTGAGATACCACTTCACTCCAGTTAGAATGGCAAAAATCAAGAACTCTAACAACAACAGATGCT
>NW_012267349.1:1083105-1196144 GCF_000151885.1 Dipodomys ordii | reverse complement strand
TGGGATTGGGGGGAGGGGGGAGGCTGGGAAGGGATGTGAAGGGTAAACAAAGGAGGAGGCTGCAAAGCTTGGTAAGAAATGTACGCATTATCCTGCCCACGTAATTGTAACTCCTCTGTATAGTATGTTCACAAATAAAATAAAATTAAATTAAAAAAAATCACTGATCTAAATTATTATACATAATCACTATTAATATTTTCTTTCATATTTAACATTTATGGAAAAGTCTAAATCCAGATTGAATCCAGATGGCTAATTAGGCAACTTCTTTTTCTGCTTTATTAACATATGTTTATTAAAACCTATTTTATATTCAGATTGTCAAATAAGATAAGCATATATAAAGTCATTCATTGACTTGACAAAGTTTAACACTTATTTGAGAAAGAACTGTAACTGCTTAATTCAAGATTTAATCTGCAATTTAGACTCTTATAAAATGTGAAAAAGAGGATATAGTTCAGACAATATTCATTATCTGATGTACAATTCTAATGCTTTCTCTTGTCTACCTAACTTTCTGCCTGTCAAACATAATTTTTTTTCCTCTCTTTTGTTTTACTGATCCTTGGGCTTGAACTCAGGATCTGGAAGCTGTCTTCTCTGAGTTTTCTTGATTAAGGGTAGTGCTCAGTCACTTGAACCATGCCTCTACTTCTAGCTTTTTGGTGGTTAATTAGAAGGGTCTCAGGGACTTTCCTGCCCAGGCTGGCTTCAAACTGTGATGCTCAGATCTTAGCCACCTGAGTAGCTAGGAATATAGACATGAGCTATTGGCACCTAGCCATCATCTTCTTTGTAAGCAGAAAGTATATTTATACTTCACTAGGAAATTGAAGAAATATGAGCCAGGTGTCTTTTGGTACACATAGCAAAAAAAATAAACACTTAGCTCAAAATACAGGGAGAAAACACAATTTATTGACTTATGAATATAGAAAATCCTGTAGCATAGGGTCTCAGAAACAGCCAGATCCAGGTTTTTAAAAATAATACAGGAATCAGCTATACTTTTCTTGTGTTATTTCGTGATCAGACAGATTCTATCTAAATGTCAATAAGAATGCTTCCTAATGCTAGTGAGAAAGTTGCTTCTGGCTTAGTGAAGAATATCATTCAAGTTACCATCCCAAGACTTACCATCATTATTAAGTGTGGAGCATTTAGAGCTATGCTGCTAGTCTACACTTGCTAAAAGAAAAGATCTTAAAAATGAAAGGAGAGTGGTCCACTGAACTGAAAATCAGGATGAGATGCAGGAGTAGATATAAGGCAGACAGAAACAAGACACTTGCAGTGCTTAATGGCACTAATGATAGTTTTTTTTTTTATTTTACTTGTTTTGTTTTGTTTTGCCATGGGTAAATTCTCTAGCAGCACCTTGTCTTTGAGGACTTTTTCTATTTCTGATCAACACTGCAGATTTCGCCAACTTTTATTCAGTCTTTGAAATTTTCAGATCTCACAACTTTATTTTATTTTCAGTAGTTTTGCTGTTACTTTCAGGTAGCATTTAAAGCATTAAATATGTTAATAGAGGAGAAAATCACTGAATTTTAATGAATATATTAGTTCAATATTAAATTGATATTTATTGTAATTATAAATATACTGAGCAGCAAATATTAATTATGAGTACAACTAATAATCTAATTACAGAGCAAATACCAAAGCTACCAGCACAACCATGTTTATCACAGTATTATTTACCTTAGCTAAGACATGGAACCAACTCAGATGCCCCTCATTAGATGAATGGATCAAGAAAATGTGATGTGATATATATGTATATATATATATATATATAATGGAATTTTATGCCTCCACCAGAAAGAATGACATTGCCTCATTTGTTAGGAAATGGAAAGACTTGGAAAAAAATTATATCAAGTGAAGGAGGGCAGGCCCAAAGAAACATAGGTCCCATGGCTTCCCTTGTTTGTAATGACTAGTACATGTCTAGGACAAGCAGAGAAAGTCAAAGGCCATGTATGTATGACCACATGAGAAATGTTAAGCAAAATGTACCCCAAGACAGGGACACAAATGTTTTTCTCTTTCTTGTTAGTGTTTTTAATGTACTTAAAATGCACTATGTGATTCTTTTGTTTTTTTGTATGTTCTTCCCCCACGGTATAACCCATTTTCACTGGATTTGATGCCCGTGTTCTGCATCTTGTATATATATTTTTGTAATTTGGGGAGAGGAAGGATATAGCAAAACACTTAAATGGGGATGCAAGCTGACCCATTGTGACAACCAGATGTACAGAACACTATGTTGAAAACGAACTTAACAATGTGGGGGGGGGAGGAATTGAGGAGGTGGGGGGAGAAGTGATGGTAGGGGGAAAACAAAGGAGGAGGTAACAATGCTCACTATATCTATCTATCTATCTATCTATCTATCTATCTATCTATCAATCTATGTAGAAACTTGACTCATCTTGATCTCTCTACTATGGCACAATCTTAGCAAATGGTTTTGTTATTTACTGTATTTTTCCTGGACACTTCTTTTTGTTTCTTTTTCTTAAGTATAATCTGGTGGCATGATTGTAGATTCATGTATTTGAAAAACAATGAACAAAATGTTACTAAATTAACAACTTTGACATTTCATCATAATAATTTACAGCAATAATATATACATGAATGCTTCATGGTTATTTAATGGGTGAACAATGTTTTTCTCAAATACATAATTATATTACCATATCGTTGTTGACCAGCTGGATTGTTGCAATTTGTCCATTTCCATATTACCTTCTACTCCTTGAAGAGATGTAAGTAAGGGAAATCAGTTATAAATCATAAAACCCCATCTTACTATATATTAATATATGTTTATATGTTTAAATATGTTTATATTTTTATATGTTGACAAATAATATGTATTGACAATATATTATATTTTATATATTATATTTATTATATATTATACATATTCTACTATAAATGTATTATGTATGTATTTTGTTTTTTGGGTTTTTTTTGGGGGGGGATCGGTCATGGGGCTTGAACTCTGGGCTTGAGCGCTGTCCCTATGCTCTTGTAATTTGGTTTTTTGGTGTTTTTTTTTTTTTTGAGAGGGTCGGTTATGGGCCTTGAACTCTGGGTTTGGGTGCTGTCCCTGCGCTCTTCAGCTCAAGGCCCGGGGTCTACCACTTGAGCCACAGCACCACTTCTGGTTTTCTGGTAGTTAATTGGAGATAAGAGTCTCATGGACTTTTCTTCCTGGGCTGGCTTTGAACCGTGATCATCAGATCTCAGCCTCCTCAGTAGCTAGGATTACAGGCGTGAGCCACCAGCGCCTGGCTTATGTATGTCTATATTGTGTATTATACATAGATACATATATGTATTACATATATTTTTCATATCATACATGTAAATATATATTATATAATGTATTCTATGATATGTTATATATTTATATATTAACAGTGTATTATTTATGTATTTATATATTAGCAATATTATATATACTATATAATCATATAATATAACTATATATATATAAATATTACCAGGGATTGGACTCAAGACTTCATGTCTGCTAGGCATATGCTTTATGGCTTGATCTATGCCTCCAGCCCTTTTTGCTCTAATTATTTTTAAATAGGGTTTCACTGTTTGCCCATGATGGCTGAGACGATGATTCTTCTCTTTATGCTTCCCAGTGAAGCTGGGATGACAAGTATGTCCCACCATAACTAGATTTTTCTGATGGTATGGAGCCTCATTAATTTTTTTTCCTCAGTTGGTCTACAACCAAGATCCTTCCAACCCCAGTCTCCTGAGTGAGTCTGACTGACATCTATAAACCATTACTCCCAGCAATTTATTATGATGGAGACTTAAAAATCTCTTTTGCCTGGACTGATCTGAAACCACAGTCTTCCTAATTTCTGTGTCCCAAGGAGCTAATATTTCAAGTGTGAGCCACTAGTGCCCAGCTAACCTGTTTTATGGTAAAATGCTCCATAAAAGTCTAGGAGCACAGCACTGGCAGTCATGTGGGTTGATCACAGCTGTAGCCCAATATTTCCTGAGTGTTGTTTAAAACTGTCTCAATTGCAATTTCATTTTATTCTCTCCCTGTAAGTAATCTTGTACAGTTATGCCTAACACATTAGTTGCATAGTAAGTAAAAATGGGCCTTAGAAACATATGTACAAACAGAGCACTTTTCATGATGATGAAAGGTGTCAGTAATGACCCCTTTCAGGTCAGGAGCAACGAATGTACAACTGTCCAGATAGTTCTTCCCTCCTCCTACTGTCCTGAACATTGCATTATAATTTTATTTGAGAATTCAAGAGGACCATTTATGAATGCAAGAATGCTGATTTCAGTTTACAGAATAGTTGAAGCAGTTGTAGTTTGGCTAATTCATTCTTACTTTGTGAGCATTGGCTCCTTTACATTACTTCAACATCCTGTTTCTCCCCTGAAAGTTTAATTCAGTCTCCATATATTTGTAAATTCTTTTCTAGCTTTATTCTGGTATGATCAGAAAAGATACAGGTCATGGTTTTACTTCCTTTGTAATTTTTAAAATCTATTTTCTGGCTTTATATATTTACTTGGGAATGTAGTATGAACTGACAACATGTTTATTCTGTTGCTGTTGAATGAAATGTTCTATAGAAGTCTTTTAAATCTACTAGTTACATAATATAGATTAACTCTGGTATTTCTTTGTTGATTTTTGTCTCCATAATCATCCATCTGTGAAGGCAGAGTATTGAATTCCCCCACTCTTAGTGTATTGGAGCCTACCTCTCTGTTTATGTCCAATAGTACTTATTTTATGAAATTGAGTTCTCTGGCAGGTACATATAGATTTTCCATCATTATGTTGAATTGATCCCCTCATCATTCATTGTACAATGGCCTTTTTTGTATTTCACATAAGTCCATTTCATCAGGTTTTACAATAGCTACTCCTGCTTGTTTAGATTATTTGATTAGAATATAATATTTCATCATTTTGCTTCAGTTTGTAAGTATCTTTATTGATGAAGTGGGTTTCTTGTAGACAACAAAGTGTTGCAACTTTGAAAATATACTTCACTCATCCAGTGTGTATCATTCAATTAGAGAATTTAGTCTACTTTATTGTTGATAGGCAAGGACTTTTTCCTGTCATTTTAAGTTTATTCTATTTGTTTTCAATGTGCTTTGTTCTTCTTTTCTTCATTTGTGTATTCATAGGTTTGATTCTTTTCTATTCCCCTTTTGTGAACCTATTCTTATTGTGGGATTTATATGCTGTTATGATGGTAGTTATTGTTTATTCACTCCGCATCTAGAATTTCCTTCAGGCTAGTGTTATGGTCACAAATTCCCTCTAATCTTGTGTGTTATAAGTCTTTATTTCTTCTTCCTTTCTAAAGGATAGTCTTTCTGGGTATAATGTTCTTGTTTAGCAGTTAGTTCCTTTGAGAACTTGAATATGTCTGTTGTTCCATTGCATTTGGCTTATAAGATTTCTGCTGAGAACTCTGTTAATCTAATGGGGATTAGTGCTTTTTTCTAGCACGTTTTAGATTTCTCTCTTTATCTTGTCTTTTTGAGAGTTTGACTAAAATATGTCATGATGAAGATTTTTGCTCTACTTGGATACTATAAGCCTCTTGTACCTGGATGCCTATTTGTATTGTCTGCTGTTATTTCATTGAGTTAGTTGTCTATGGTATTCAGGCTTCCTTCCCTTTTCTCTTTCAAATATTAAGAAAATGTAGAGCATTTGAGTAGAAGAGATAGGAGAAACTTGTGTTTGATCAACCCCAAGTACACCAGAAGAAAATATGAATATTTGTTTATTTAATGGTGTCCTAAAGTATGTAGGCAGACTTTCAGATGCCACCCAAGCACTTCATTAATAACACTCACACATAGCCTTGACAGCACAATCACACACAGGACACTGGCAAGGAGAAGGCAGGAACTCCTTAGATGAGTTGGCAACAAGAATCACAGTGAGCCTCTCTAATGCTTCCAGATCATGCATGCGGAGACAAGGTGGTAGTGGAGGTACTGTAGTTTGTCGGTCTCAGCCTTTCCACTAGCAGCACACTTTTGGAGCTGTGACAGCAGAAGGGGCCACATCTTCTTTTCCCTTCAGTTGCAATGTGAAGATACAGCTTCAGTTACATAGGTTCTTCTTTGTCTTCTTCATGACAGAGTGACAGTGTACCTAGAGATCGAGTGTTACTTGGACTCACAGGCTTGCCTAAGGCTCCCTCAGCATCCCTTTGACTTGATTGCCTGAACTCAAGTGCCAGCGTCCCAAACACCACATTTTCTTCTTCCTCTTCTCTTTCTCCATAGTGAATGTTTAGTTCAGATTATCTCTCTAGTCTGTTCTACACAAGCTGAGTAATGAAGACCATCATTGATTTTGTAAAGATTCTTAGGGTCCTTGGATCCTGTCAGGGGTGAAATTTCTGTTCCTACACTTCAGTCATCCTGACTCTATACCAACATGGAGCAGTCAATATTTGGTATCCAAGGTGTCATCACATTTTTGTCTTAATTCCTAACATACACATTTTAGAATGTGAATGGAGAAAAAAAAGAAGGTAATCCAAATCAATATGTTTAAGGAATAGATAATTCTTTGAGGAGGATTTATAAAACTAAAATATTCAAGTTTTTTTTCAATAAGAAGTGCTAACCAACAATATATCATTATTTTGTTCTCTCTTTTTTTAAACCAAAGCCAGCCTTTTTCTTCTCAAAGGAGAAAAGTTGCTAAAATTTAGACTCTTTATTGAATTTTTAATATTTAAATAAAATATTTATATGCAAGTGTATAAACTTATTAAGAAAAATATATATATAATATATGTGTATGTGTTTGTATATTTCAACTGCATTAAAAATGAAAACACTGCATACTGACCAGATTTCTTGGTCATACACTGAAGAATATTTTACAGTCAGCAGGAGTCCATGACTCCTTCAGTGGGTTTATAATTTTTTTTCAGAAATGTCACTATTTTACTGTTCTTTTCCAATGAATCCTCTGCTTGTGATTAATATTTTAAATTTTCCATGAGCTATGCAATGTTGAATATAAATTATTGTGTATTAAAACAGAAAAGTTATGTAGTAGTTTCAATGTGTATTGCTTAAATAAGTGAAGAATGTGAAGAACAAAAAGTAATTATTTGTATCAAAATAAATTGCTTTTTTCTTTATATAAAGATAAAACAACTCCCTCCTCTATCACCATCCATTTTAGTTATGTTTGGTCATCCAAATCAAGTTTCCCTCTTAAATTAATTGTAGCAACTGAGTTCATAATTATATTAGACTTGTTCTGATTTGTCAATGTTAATACAGATATGCCTACTTTCAAGCTTCTATCACCTAGGTATAATAATTTGTTAAAACACAAAATTGTCAATAGTATAGAATACCCTGAAATGTCCAAAAGACTAAACTGACAGAGTACTGGAACTAAAGAGAGTTTGGGAAAGTGTCCAATTCAAGGTCAGCATCCTAAAACCATTGGCATTTTTTACTGTGCTGTGCCTGTGGCTAGATAAGAAGTTAATTCCCAGGGAAACAGAACCAGCTGAGACATTTTCCCTGAACAGACTATATTTTGTAAGTAAAAAAAAAAGTTAATAAGAAAGAGAAAATGGTTTCAAGTACATACTTCATCCAGAGTGGTGAGAAGTCGAATAGTTTCTACATGCTTTCTTAACAGGCATCCCACAAGATTGAAATAAGCTTTCTAGCTGAAAGGCATTAGAATGGGTTATGATTAACATAATACAGTTATACCTCAGTGTCCATAGGGTATTAGCTCCACAACCCCAAAACACACAGATGCTTTGTATATAACCTATGCACTTCCTTAAAAGTTAATATTTTAATATGAATGGACAGTCATGAAATAGAAGTTTTATATATTCAAATAAGTAGTATATTAAATGATATAAAGTAATATACTAGATTAGCAATATTTAATGTATTATTAAATTAAATTATTTCATATTTTATTTAATTATCATATTATCATTAATATATATTAAATATAACAGATTTCATTGTGAATTTCTCTAGCATATGCAGTGTTCCTTGTGCATTCTCAGATCCCTTCTTCCTTCTCACCCATGCTCCAAATAGGCAGCACCTGTGTCTTGTGGTAGATGGACTGTCCTCACAGTTTGCATTTCTACAGTGGAAGCCTTTGACCAGTGACAGACAGAGAAGAGGACCAATCTGCTCTGTCCCTGCGGAGATGATCCTGAGTTATCTCCAGTAGGACTTTGCTTAATATTTCACCTTTTTGAGGCCCAGAATCATGCCAGAACAGGGATTTGTCTTACCAATTTTACTCTTTATCACTAACAGATATGTTAGTGGTGGAGAGATATTAAAAGGAACATGTGAGCTACCACCTTGATACATCCAGAAACTGGAGAGACTTTTTTATTTGGATATATGTTATGAAAATAGTATCAATCAGAGGAGTTACACCCAGGAAACATTAATAATCCACTACATAGTTGTCTTACACTGATTCAGTTAAATGTACCATAACTTATCTAGCCATCCCCTGTTATTTTAGATTTAGTTTGTTTCCATTATTGTCATTTAAACAAATTATATAGAACCTATTCCAAAAATTATTTAAGGTAGTTTAACTCACGCCTCTGGCTTAGTCCTCATTCTTGATTAATGTTGGCTTTTATCATGTCCCGTGACTGAAAACTCACTGTCCCATGATTTAATCTCTGTCCACTAATGCAGTTTAACAGCATATCGTGTGTTGTCTATCATTGATTACCCTGTGTATCCATCCTTTCTTTGCCATGTTCACTGCCCAGGTGCAAACAAGGCCCTTCATCATCTCTCGCCCAGGTGATAACGGCCATTTATATCTAGCTTCCACTCCTCTCTTTCTTATGTTATTCTGCTGCCACAGCTAGTATTCTAAAAGATATCACTATAGATAGTCCACTTTCCTTCCCACTCCACCTTCCACCTCTCTTTCCATGTGACAGACCTGCCTTTGAACATGATAGGCATCTTCACATTTCTTTGTTCTTGCCCCGGGAATTTTCCATCCCTGGAAAAGCTTCATCGCCCAATCTGTTGTCAATAGTATATTTCTTCCTCAGAAGTTTTCTCCAGGACCATGGTTTCCATTGCAGAGTTGTTGTTAAGGTACCCAAGCTGCAGGTAAAGGAAGGCTCAAGCTGTCATGCGTCTTTTATAACTTCCAATATTACTTAATCATTACCTGCTTATGTTTTGTTCTATATATTTACATTAGGTCTATTTTTCTAAAACCTCACATTTTTATTAGCATCAATTAGCTATAAGAAGGGGCTCACTTTGACATGTCCATGTATGCATGCATTATATCTTGACCAGACTCTCTTTCACTTTCATAGACTATGTAACTATATTCCTATTTTTCCTTTTTTTTTTTTTGTTGGTTGTGGGTCTTGAACTCAGGGCATGGTTGCTGTCCTTAAGCCTCTTTGTACTCAAGGCTCACACTGTATCATTTGAGCCACAGCCACTCTACCATTTGGGGCTTCTGAGTGGTTACTTGGAAACAAGAGTCTCATGAGGACTTTTGTGCCCAGGCTATGTTCTGACCATGATCCTCAGATCTCAGCCTCCTGAGTAGCTAGGATTATAGGCAATAGCACCAGTGCCTGACTCTATTTTTTCTTGTTTCTCTCTCTCTTTAAATTATACTTAAGTAGTTGAACAAAAGAACTGCCATTTAATAAAGCAGTTTAAGAATATATCTTCATGAGTGTCACTCCTTGTCCCATTCCCATCCAGCCCTCAGCTCTTCAGCCTATACCTCTCTCTTCTTAATTTTGTAGGATATACATTGGATTCATGTCTTCATTTTCCCCTCTTCTTTTTTGTTACCTACTTTCCCCTAGAACTCACCTATCCTTTTCAAGTACCCATTTGCTGGTGTTTTATTTTGCTGAACTTTGATTTTGCCTTTCTAAGGAATTAAACTATTTGAGATCTCCCTTGAAGCTACCATATTTCAGTTACTACATCAATTTACACTTGTAGACTACCCAGCATATTTACTTATGAGTTTGTAAGCTAAGGCTAGCTTCTATATATAAAGGAAAACATGTATCCTTTGTCTGCCATACATCTTCAAAGAGTCCAGAACTAGATTTGGCTTCTGGCACAACTTGATGAAAGTCAGGCTTCATCCTTTGATACAGCTTTTTTTTTCAGAGGTGGTAATTCCATTTCCGTGTACTATCACCATTCTTAAGATGGTACCTGCCCTCACGATTGTAGTCAAGAGCTACATGTCAACTTAGTATACTTTACCCAGAACAATTCTCCCAGGAATCCCTGAAAAGTGAAAGTCTCCAGCAAGCTCCTCTACCCAGATAACTTCAAGGGTCTACAGTAAAAAATGAAACATCTTCCCAAATCAATCTCTTATGGCTAAAGAAAATCCATGTTCTGATGGATTCAGCCTGTGACAATAGGGGCAGGGCATGGCATAACCATAATTAAAACAAATTAGGGCAGCCATTAGTAAAGCAGAGTGGCCACTGACCAATCCTGACTTCCTGAAATTCATATATGAGAGACACAATGCCTGTTGTATAGAGGGATACAGAGATTTCCACTCTTGAACGGATTACAGGGTGCTTTAGATATGGCACATCTCTTAAAGCATCTTGGAGAAAATCATTTTTGCTTAACTCCAAGTATGTGTTGAATAATTGTCTAATGCTTACTCACACTGTAATAAATTAAGGAAAGATCAACTGATGTTAATTTTTTTCCTTTAACTTTGCTTTTCAAAGTTTAAAACAGGGTCATTATTTGGCTTTTACAGCACATCTTATCCATATAGCAATCATTACCATATCAGGTTATCCATGCTTCTCTAAGTTTCTACTTGTCATCACCAAGGAGACCCAATATTTGGCCACCTGTGTATCTACTTTCTGTTATGATGCAGATGTTCTGCTATCACAGGAATCCCAGGGTAAACATACCAACAGGTTATGCTTAAAGTCATAAAGACTTTTTAACTCCAGAGTTAAGAATAGAGTAAATCTCTGTGTACTGTGTTTGAAATGCTATTGCAAAGATCTTCAAAGCACAATTCTTTAAAGCAGAGGCCAGGGCAGAAAGGCCCCTGTCATGCTAATATGCCAAATGAATAGACCCTGTGCTGATGCTCTGGACAATTTTTCCTGTTCTTTGGAGATTGTGCAATGAATGTCTACGGGAAAATTAGAGCTATTGTTGTAGGTTTTTTTCCTTTTGAAAATACAATTCTCTTCTGAAAATACATTTAAGATTCAAACTTCTCTGGCTTCAAGGTACAATCATCATAATGAGGTTGGACTCCACATGTATATGTAAATCCTAAATGCCATTTTCCTGCCTTTAAATTATGGTGACAAAAAAAGCAACTCATACATTTTGATCAGATCAAAGTTATTCTTTTGGGTTAAAGAATTTTAATTGTGATCACAGCCATATTGAAGCCTTTTGCCATTGTCTTTTTATTTGTTTGAGGATTTTTTGGGGGAGGGCTCTAATTTTGTAAGCTTTAAGTATATTTTAGATATGAGGCCCTTGTCTGATATATAGCTAGTAAAGATCTTCTCCCAGTTTGTGGGATTTCTATTTATCTTGCTAGCTATGTCCTTTGCTATGCAGAAACTCTGCAATTTAATACAATCCCATTTATCCAGACTTTATTTGTTGTTTCTGGATTTTTTTTTCTTAGAAAGTTTTGGCCTGTGGCCAATAGACACATGAAGAAATGCTCAACCTCCCTAGCCATAAAAGAAATGCAAATCAAAACAACATTGAGATATCACCTCACTCCAGTTAGAGTGGCTAAAATCAAGAATTCTAAAAACAACAGTTGCTGGAGGGGATGTGGACAGAAGGGAACCTTACTGCATTGTTGGTGGAGTGTAAACTTGTTCAACCACTTTGGAAAGTAGTATGGAGGTTCCTCAAAAGATTCCAAATAGAGCTCCCCTATGACCCAGCAATCCCACTTTTGGGCATTTACCCAAATATTTACAAACAAGGCCACACTAAAGCTACCAGCATGACTATGTTTATTGCAGCATTATAGCTGCACTATAGCTAAGATATGGAACCAACCCAGATGCCCCTCAGTAGATGAATGGATCAAGAAAATGTGGTCTATATACACAATGGAATTCTATGTCTCCATCAGAAAGAATGACATTGCCCCATTTGGTAGGAAATGGAAAGACTTGGAAAAAATTATATTAAGTGAAGTAAGCCAGGCCCAAAGAAACATAGGTCCCATGGTTTCCCTTCTTTGCAATATCTAGTATATGTCTGAGTCAAGCAGAAAAGGTCAGATAAGGTGATGTTAGGGAAATGAACCCTAAGATATGTACTCAAATGTTTTTGTTTCTTTCATGCAATTGTTTCTAACACATTTATAGGATTATTTCTTTGTTGCTTTGTATGTCCCTCCCCCACAGTATAACCTCTGCTTTCACTGTATATGATGTCGGTATAATTTGTGGAGGGGAAGGGGAAAAACAAATCGTTTAAATAGGGATACAGGTGGACCCATTGCAACAATGAGATGTACAAGTCATTATGTCGAAAACGAACTTTACAACTTTGGTGTGGGGTGTGGGGGGGAGGGAAGCGGGGAGGATTGAGTGGGGGGTAGGGGGGAGGATGGGAAGGGATGGGAAGGGGAAACAAAGGAGGAGGCTACCATGCTTGATAAGAAATGTACTCATTATCTTGCCATATAATTGTAACCCCTCTGTACAGTATTTTCACAATTAAAAAAAAAGAAAGTTTTGGCCTGTGCCAAGGAGCCCTAGTGTTTTCTCTGACTCTTCCTGTAATATTTTCAGGTTATCTAGTGTTATATTAAGGTCTTTGGTCCATTTGGAATAGATTCTGGTGCAGGGTGATATATAAGGATCTAACTTTAGTTTTCTCCATTTGTGTAGCCAATTTTGCCAACATCTATTTTTGAAGAGGATGCTTTTCTTCCATCCTGTGTTTTTGGGTCCTTTATCAAAGATTAGGCCATAGGTCTGTGGTTTCATTTCTGGATCTTCAGCTCTATTCCATTGGTACTCAGGCCTGTTAATTTGCAAGTCCTCACAAGTTACTTGAGCTGATCTGAAACTTTGACAAAATAGCAAGGTATAAAACTAGCCCACAACAGCCAATAGCTTTTCTGTGTACCAACAATGAAATCAGTAAAGGAAGTCAGGAAAGTCAGGAAAGGACATCAGGAAAGCAAGTCCCTTTGTAATAATCTCAATACAAACCTCTATGATGAAGGACCTCTATGATGAAAACTTTAAAAAATTGAAAAAGAGCCAGGCGCTGGTGGCTCACGTCTGTAATCCTAGCTACTCAGGAGGCTGAGATCTGAGGATCGTGGTTCAAAGCCAGCCTGGGCAGGAGAGACCATGAGACTCCTATCTCCAATAAACCACCAGAAAACCGGAAGTGGTGCTGTAGCTCAAGTGGTAGAGCGCTCACCTTGAGCTGAAGGGCTGAGGGACAGCACCCAGGCCCAGAGTTCAAGCCCCACGGCCAACAACAACAAAAAAAAAATTGAAAAAGAAAATTAAAACAGGCTTAAGTAAGTGGAAAAACCTCCCATCCTCCTGGATTAGGAGGATTAACATTGTGAAAATGGAAGTGCTGCCAAAAGCTATCTACAAATTCAATGCAATACCCATCAAAATCCCAACTGCATTCTTCAGTGATACAGAAGAAGCAGTCTAAAAACTCATATGGAATAATAGAAGACCCAATTAGCAAAAACAATCCTTAGGAATATCAATACCAAACTTCAAACTCTATTATTATAAAACCATAGTTATAAAAATAGTCATTGTCTTTCTCGATGTTTCCAAATAATAAATATTTTTCTTTAGATACAATTAAATGTAGTTATCATTCATCCTAGAGATACATAATATTTGATCATTTCTACCCAAACTTGGAGACATTTCTACTTGTATTCCACCTTAAATTAGATCTCTGGAGTAAACTAATAAGCTTCATTTAAATCCATTCTCCTTTTACTGAACACTTCCCATATGTCGGCCACCATGATGGATATTAGGAACAGGTCAGTTCTTGCCTTCTCTTAGAGTCCAAGCAGAGAGACAGACAGACAGACAGAGAGAGAGAGAGAGAGAGAGAGAGAGAGAGAAATAGAGAAGGAGAGAAGACAAGAAGGAGAGAAGGAGAGAGAGAGAACATTTATTGTGCAGAACAGGCTGTGGAGGACAGCAGATGCATGGCAGAAATGAGGGTGACTCACTTCAGCTCACTTCAGCTTGAAAAGTAGAACTAAAAAACAGTAACAGAAGACTTGCCTGAAGTGTTGGTATTGAACTGTGTCTGTATATCTGTAATGCTTCATGATTCCCTTTCATGACTTTATCAAGATCACCCCTACAAGACAGCTAAATTGAGTTATGGTTATTTCCTAGAAATGGTTGCATGACCTACTTTGCTGTATGCCATGAATTTTAGGGTTTACATCCAACAATGTCATGATATATGCAATATGGCCTATTTCTACCTTTTTCAGGAAAGTGAAGCCCTTTTTGGCACTAGCTTAGACACAAAGAAAAACAACTAGTGCAACTATTGACTGTGTGATTTCCACTTTCCATTTAGCAATTGCTACTTTTCCAAGGTCAGTGTTGACTTAACTTTCCTGTGAATGCCAATAGAATCATTTTCCTTTATAAACATTGGCTGAGTTAGGTGTGACCAAAATCTGAAGGTCATTGATTTGGGCTCTGGGCTCTGGAAGTGGTCAGATACTTCTTTTCCTGGACTCACTTGTTGAACACTTCTTTTAAAAAATTGCTTTTCACTCTTCACTGTTTTCCTGTCTCAAACTTGATGTCTGAATTGTGGTATTTTTAGCCATTGGGGAATATTTTGTTAAAAGGTAGTGGAGAAAAGATAGGTGAGAAAGTGACACTGTAGATCAAAAACTTAAGAGAATATTTAGCAATGATCTCCAGATATTAAACAATGTCACAATAAAAATGTGCATAAAGGCTACAATCCTTGATAAGAAATGTACTCACTATCTTGCCCATGTAATTGTAACCCCTCTGTACAGTATTTTCACAATAAAAAATGTGCATATGAAACTATTCTTTTGTGTCCTAACATGTACTGCATGGAATGGTATATTTCTCAAAGCAATTAATACATTGAATAATGGAGATTATAATGAGGAGCTCATCAAAACTTACCTCTCTAATTTGTGTACCGAGAAACCACCAGGGAAACCAAGATGTAACTGCAGGAATCTCATAGATCAATACCCAGACAAGTCTTTCCCATAGAGCAACTATGCTCTATTATTTTTAGGTGTCTCCCAATGTTCTTATGCTATTAAAATTTAACTTTTCTTGAAATAATTATCAAGTGCAACATGGCCTTTTTATTCATGATTTTTTTTGCTTTTCCCTCAACCAACTTACAGTGACAATAAAATATGATATTATGTCTGTGAGTATTCACAACTCTTTCTGCAGATGTTTATAATTATCAGGGTCCTCACCCTTAGAAAGGAGTGTTGTTGTTGTTGTTATGTAGAATGTGGTTAAAAACAGGTATAAGGGTAGACGTATAACTCAATGGTAGAGCATTAGGATGTACAAATCCCTCCATTCTATCTCTAACAGTTCAAAAGAAAACAAAATGTAAGGAGGTCATATGCACAGTCATGCATTGGGTTACCTGAATTTTTTAATGTAATACTGTGGTTTGAATCCAGAGTTTTTTATTTGCTACACAGGTGTTCTGTCATTTGAGCCACAATTCCAGTTTGTTTTTGTGCAGGTCCTGGGGTTTGAACTTGGGGCCTTGGTAATGATCTTCAAATCTCTCACTTGAGCCACATCTTCCCTATGGCTTTTTCTAAGTAGTTTATTGGAGACTTTCCTGCCCATGGTTCTCAGATCTCAGCATCCTGAGGAGCTAGGATTGTAGTTGTGAGCCATCAGTGCAAACCAAAGCAATTCTAGCCCTTAATAACTTTAGTTATTGAGCCACATCTTCCCTATGGCTTTTTCTAAGTAGTTTATTGGAGACTTTCCTGCCCATGGTTCTCAGATCTCAGCATCCTGAGGAGCTAGGATTGTAGTTGTGAGCCATCAGTGCAAACCAAAGCAATTCTAGCCCTTAATAACTTTAGTTATTTTTAGAGATAGTCTTGAACATAATCTTTCTACTTATAATTCTTGTGTAACTAGGATCACAAATATGAGCCACCATTCCCAGTTTATTTGTTTGAATAACATTCTGAACAGAGATTCTCCAGATATCCACCTTCCAAGTACATAGGAAGGCAGGCATGTGCTACCATGTTAGGCTGTATTAACTGATTTTTATTGTGCGTTCACAACAGCTTTCTTCCAAAGACATTATAACAGTATCCTCAGAAGAACACTGTAGAATTATGAACTTTTATAGCTGAAAGAGAACATCGAGATTACTTTACAAATAAAGAATTTGTATGGCCTGCCCAAAATCCTGCTGTCCGCTGGTAGTGAAATTGGGGCTAGAACTTTAGTTTCCTCACTCTACCATCAAAGTTGCCTCCCTATTTTTCTGCTATGAGATATTTCTCAAAGGCAACCAGAAAATGGAAGCCTTTAGATATGGACTGATTTGGAGCCATGGGGTAGCACATAAAAACAAAGGTCAAGAGCCAAAATCTAGAGTGTAACTTTTGACTCTGTCACTTATTAGCAAGCTATTTAGTCTATACCACAGAGTAATGGGTGAAATGAAATAGCAGCACATTTCTCATAGGGCTGTTGACACCATGAGTCCTTTGCAATGGGAGTCTCCTCTTAGTATGTGCTGTGTCTCTCTGTCATTGTCCTCATGACAATCTTTACCTGTCACTTCTTAATCTTCCATCCTTTTTCTTAGTCAGAATGCTCCATAGAAACAGCACAATAGGCTACAAAAGGGGAGACTTGGTTCATAAGATTGTAGAGGCTGAGCAGCCCCATGGTCTATGATCTGCAAGCTGAAAACCCAGGGAAGCAAGTATTATAATTCAGTCCTAAATTTCAGGCCTAAAAATGAGAGAGGCCATGGTTTAAGTCCTGCAGCCTGAAGCCTGAGAGCCAGGAGCTCTGATGCTAAGGATAGAAGATGTCTGTCTAGGAAAAGTGACAATTTATTCCTCCTCTGCCTTTTTTTTTTTTTGGTCGTGGGGCTTGAACTCTGGGCCTGGGTGCTGTCCCTCAGCTCTTTAGCTCAAGGTGAACTGTCCACTTGAGCCACGGCACCACTTCCAGTTTTCTGAGTGGTTTATTGGAGATAAGAGTCTCACAGACTTTCTTGCCCGGGCTGGCTTTGAACCATGATCCTCAGATCTCAGCTTCCTGAGTAGCTAGGATTACAGGCATGAGCCACTGGCACCCAGCTCCTCTGCCTTTTTATACAATCTTTGAGCCCCCAAGTTATTGGACTAATTCAAATGCTAATTTCTTCAAGAAACACTTCCCTTGACATATCCAGAAAAAAATGTTTCTCCAGCTGTTTTAGCTATCCTTTAGCTTACTCAAATTAGCATATAAAATTAACTATCAAATCATTGCCAGAGCTGCTTCAAGGACACTTGGATTTTCCCTATGTGTCCAGAGGCTCTTCTATGATCATACCACCCTAAATATGATCTGAACACAGAAGCTAAGAAGGTTCTGACCTGATTTAGTGCTTAGATGGGCGATGGGTGAATGACTTCCTAGGTGGTAGATAATCTTGTCAGTGTCATCCTGGTTGACACAGTGAACATAGTAGTTTAGTTTCAACTGGGGAAACAGACCCAATAGAATGATACTGTGCCCTTGCCTCTGCCTTTAGTAATGCGGGTATCTTGCAGAAGATGGGACACTGAATACATATTCCTGGTCAGGAGGCAGAAAAAAAAAATGGAAGAGAATATAAAGGAAAGTAGCACCAGTATAGGCACCAGAGCTCATTCAGACCATGAAAATGAACCAGCAGAAACAGTTTCTATGAAATAGTTGCTTCACAACTCTTCCAATCTCAAGAATTTTCCTTGTGGGCTGACCCCAATTTGAAAGATACCACAAGGGAACTACCAAGTAAACACATCCCAAAGCCATCATAGCATCCAATCATGGAAAAAGAAAGAGGAGCTAAAGAACAAAAATGAGAGAAATCAAAGAAGAAATGTGGCAAATCACTCCTACACAATAGAATGTGGTTTGGGGACAGCTGGCTGCTTCTAGATTTCAGAGAACTGTACTTAGCAAAGGAGTTACCTTCCTGGGACCAACTCATTAAAATAGTTATCTGCCTCATCATGCTTACGTACCTGCCATTTTCTTAAAATTTGCTCCGCAAATCCTTTTCAATTTTTAAAATATAAAGCCGGGCACTGGTGGCTCATGCCTTAATCATAGCTACTCAGGAGGCTCAGAGCTGAGGACTGAGGTTCAAAGCCAGCCCAGGCAGGAAAGTCCATGAAACTCTTATCTCCAATAAACCACCAGAAAACTGGAAGTGGTGCTATAGCTAAAGTGGTAGAGCGCTTGCTTTGAGCTGAAATGCTGAGGGACAGTGCTCAGGCACAGAGTTCAAGCCCCATGACCCACCAAAATTTTTTTTAATATGAACAATGTAAGCAATGCATTATGTTTATTTTAACTATTTTTATAGCAGAGGTAAAAACAAGCAAGCAACACCAATCATATCAGTTTAGACAACCAAGATTCTCCACTTCTACCATAAACATGTTATTATAAAATATGTGTCAAACAGCTATAGGTTAGAACAGAAGTCCTTTGTATGTTTTACTTCCTTTCACATCTCTTAGTTGGGATTTTTTTTAACAAAATGCAGACTGTGTGACTGAAACATCAAAGATTTCTTTTTTTACAATTCTGGAGGATGGGAAGTTCAAGAGCAAAGTGCTAGCAAGTTCATTGTCAAAAACCCTGTTTCTTGGTTTTCTTCCTGCAGTCTTAAATATCATAAAGCCTCCTTTTGAAGTTCTATTTTGCCCCTATTTTTTTTCTTATTCAATCTTTTTGTTGTTGGTGGTGGTGGTCATAGGGCCTGAATTCTAGACCTGGGCGCTGTCCCTCAGCTCTTTAGCTCAAGGCCAGCGAGAGACTCGAGAGACTCTATTCACAGGGCCACTTTGGTTCTTTCTGCTTATGTGATGCCGAGAAATCGAACCCAGGACCTCATGCATGCGAGGCAAGCACTCTACCACTGAGCCACTTTTCCAGCCTATCATTCAAACTTTTAATTTACTTTGATATTTTAATTGTCTTAATAAGGGACCATATGAATGAGAAAAGTTCATAGCAAATTAGAGTTTCTGTGTCTCTGAGCTTAGTAAGGATAGGGTATACACCACGCAAACAGGCATCCTGAGTTCAAATTTATAGTGTGGATCTTGACCATGGTGAGGACCAGGTATATATATACATATACATATATACATACATATGTATATATATATATATATATTCTATGTAAATGCAATGTAGAAAATCTATTTTCCAGCATATTTGTGTTTACTTCAGTTTTGTCATCTGTCTTCTCCATTTGTGATTGCCTTTAATTTTTACTTTGCTTTGAGTGCCACAGCCATCTGTTATGATTTATCTATTGTTGTAGTAAGAGTTTACAACAAAAGTATTTTATTTGCTTGTAAATCTGATGTGAACAGTTTGCCTGGCTACTTTTTGAGCTAGTGTTGGTTAAGATCACTTGTGTGACTGCAGCCATCTAGAAGCTTGTGTGAGGCAGCCTCCGTCATATGTATTATGTGTGGTCTGGCATTTGGCTTTTGGGAGAGAGACGGCCTCAAATGGGATGGGACTTGTCCAGTCTTTGCACATGGTGAACTGAGAGAGTGACAGAAAAAATGAGAGATCTAGTGAGTACCAGGTGTCGGACTTTCAACCGAGTCTCTTCTTCTGGACAATATTAGTCCAGGAATGTCACAGGCCAGCCTAGATCTAAGGAACTGGAAAAGTAGATTCTACATCTTAATGGAAAGAAGGGGAAAGTCACATACAAAGGAGTATACATAAGAAGAAAAGTATTTATGGCCAATTTTAATATACCATAGTTTCCACATCAGGAAAGCATTGCAGTATTGTAGAAGAATAAAGTTAGTCTAAGAATAACTGCCCCCAAGTTCATGTTTTTTCCACTTGTTCACCTTTTAAAAAGATCAGCCATTACTTTTGCTTTGAAATGTACACATCAAAAATACCATATTCCTTTTTTTCATATAAATTGCCTCAATAAGCAAAGGATCTTAACTGCTTGATTATATCATGTGTATCTTAGACAGTGAAATCCTAACCCAAATCTGAGGGCTGGGTTCTATTTTCTCCTCCCACCCCCACCCCCCACCACTGTGCCATTTGTCCACTTAGAACATCCTATTTAATTTTCCTTAGTTGTGTGGTCAAACACCCATATAAATCTTGCAGAAGAAAAGAAATTCCTCTGCTAACTCATTTGTCTTCCTGGACTGTAAGAGGAGATGAAAGTTTAATAAGGTTTAGATGTTAACATGACTGCCTGTTTTCTCCCTTTGCCCACTTGAGTTTTTCAGCAAGTAATAAATAATTGCAGAGCACCTTAAAATATTTTATGTGTCATAGTTTTATTTATCTTTGACTTGTCTTAAATGAGAAGAGTTGATCAAAGTTCAGAGAGTTTAAAAGTATGTGTTTGTTAGGGAAATCCTATCGTTTAAGAAATACTGTTCATTTGGAAAGGTATAAAGAGACTGCCACTAGGCAAGCATTTTATTTTAATTCAGCACATGCTTACATGATGCTTATCATGTGTCGGGGATATTGGTCTGAAAGCTTCATGGACAATTCGCCAAATCCTCACAGCAATCCAATGAGAGAGTACGATTATAGCTATTACACAGATGAAGATATTGAATTACAAAGAGTTGAACTAATTTATTTTGAATAACCAGGAGTTCCACCCCTTCATCACTTTGCCATGCTTCCTCCGATTGTGTTCAGAAATCATGGGTAAGGCGAAGTGTGTTATAAAATGTATGACAAGGATAAGAAAACATGGTGACATGTTACATAGGTGGCTTAATTTGTATCTTCAATGATCCACAAAGTCATATGTGTTGCAGGCTGAGTCATGAGAAAGATTCTATTAGGAGGCAGTAGATTGGTTAAGAAGTGGAACTTAGTGGGAGGTGTTTAGGTCATGGGGTACAAGCACCCGGCCCCTTCCTCTTAACTGTTTTTCTTCCTGTTTCTATTATGCATTCCCACACTGATATACTCTATCTGGTCCCCCCCCACACACAGAGCCCTAAACACAATGAATTTAACAGATTGTATACTTGAACCTACAGACCACAAGCAAACTTCATCTAAGTTTTCTTCATGTTTGTAAGTACAGAAAGTTGACTAACACAGATGTGACACTGGTAAACAATTGTAAGTCACCATTCAGGAAATTTCATGGGAAAAAAATAGCTCTTCCTGTTTTCCCTATAAAAAAGAACAAAAGTAAGCTCTGTAATGAACTTCTTATCAATAAAACAAAGCTCTTTAGGTTTAGAGATTAGTAAGTAGTAACCATCTTAAGAAGCACATAACACATTGGTAATTAAGAAATCCAGATTTTAATGCTTTTTTATTTTTTTAATTGTGAAAATACCATACAGAGGGGTTACAATTACATGAGCAAGAAAATGAGTACATTTCTTATCAAGCATTGTAGCTTCCTCCTTTGTTTCCCCTTCCCATCCCTTCCCATCTCCCCCGGCCCCCCACCCCCACTCCGGCCCAAAGTTGTAAAGTTCAGTTTTCCACATAACATCTTGTACATCTCATTGTTGCAAAGGGTCCACCTGTATCCCTGTTTAAACAATTTGTTATTTCCCTTCCCCTCCACAAATTATACCAGCATCAAATACACTGACTCCTATTTGTCTGTGTTAATACTGGAAAATCACCTTTTCAGGTATAAAGGATGATTCTTAAGACTAGAGCCAAAAGTAGCAAATATAATTATTTCTGTTTATAAACCACAGCCTCTGTAAGAATGTGAGATGCAGAACCTACAATCTGGATTATAAAATGCCCTCTTACCCTACCAAGTATTGATTACATCTCTATTTTCTCCTAGCTTAGAAAGAAGTGTGATTCATTCTTCTTCACATTCTTATAACTCTAATGAAAACATTTTTAGTGATTTTAATGTTAATTCTTCTGTTCAAGATGGACCTCTGTGACTGTTGTGTCATTGGCTGTGATTGGGCATGGGTTTTGACAACCTCTTAAGTCACTCTGGCTAATACTCAAATAATCACTAAGATTAGCCAACAAAATCCCTGATGCACAAAGCTTTGAGATTAGTGATCATTTAAACCTTTCATATTCTAAGCCATGACAAGGGATTAACCTGGACTAGCTGTTAAGCATTGTCTTGGACCAATTATGCCTGTTTATACTTTATTGATCTCTGTTAATAAGAGAAAATTTTATACAATTTTCAAAGAATTAATAATACTTTAGGATTTTCCTTACTGTATTTAAAGAATGACTCCTTGAATAAACATGATTCTGCACACAAAAGGAGACCTCTCACTAACATTTTATATTCTTCTTAATCTTTAGATTGAGAGCTATTTAAAAATTCAATTCTTTCAAGACTTCTCTTCTGGTTAGCTGTGTGCAGCAAAATTTCCAACTACAACACAGTCTTTTTAAGGTCCTGGAATGATTTTATGGTCTAAGGGGCAGTACAAGAAAAATAAGTCCATTTTTGATGATCACTGAGGTTATGAAAAAAATGTCTTTTTTCCTGAGAGGAATATAACTTTTTCTGGTGATTTCATGGCATTTTCAGGGCCACAAAAGCACCTATCCAGAAACATCAGAGGTGTACAGAGGATGAGCTACCAAAAGGCCTCTTAGAGCCCTGAGCCCTCCAGATCTCACTGGATGGCATCTTTCAGCCATTGATTATGGAAGTGGCCGTTGAGTTTACTTATGTCCTACGGCTCTGGAATCGCTCTCACTCAGATAACTGAGCTTATATCCAGTTCTCAATCTCTCAAACCCCTGATATGACAAGTATCTTTTTCCACTCACAAAAAGTACTTGTTTGGGACATTGGAAAAGTCCCACTTAAATTTTCATCTCTCAATCATTTCTCACTTCACTATGCATTTTTAGTAACTCAATAATCTTGTCCTAATGAATGAACATACACAGTAAGATTTCCTGACGATACCTTTAAATATTTGATTTAGTAAAATATTTTTGTTGAGTTTATAGCATCCAATTTGTTGTGTATATTTTTTCAGTTTTTTTATGCTTATTTTTTGTTGTTCTTTCATTGATGATCAGTTTGACCTCAATTAGAAATCTAGGATGCAATCCTTCAAAATTAGTACTACTAAGAAATGTCCTACATTTTGGTGAGAAATAGGAGTAAATAAGGTAATGAAAATTGTCTATGTTGTTAAAGCAACCATGTGCTCTGTTCTGACCCCACCTATGCAGGCTGGAGCCTCACTGAGCGAGCTATAATACAATTGATTCCAGGTATACAGGACACAGCACACTATTTCCTTCATTGATTGATTCCTGGGCTATTCTCCACATTTCTCTATTTTGCTGATCACTTAATCTCTGATAGTACTCGGTGGCAACCAGTGAATATAATGCAGCAGATGATGTTTCTTCAGAAACAGAATGATGGACTTCCTTGTGAACAGGCATCCATTCTCATAGGGCCAAAAAGTCTTGTGAATGAGAAAAAGCTATGAGGACTTAATTGACTTCCCTTCCTTCTTTCCTTACTTTTTTCTTCCTTCTTTCGTCTTTTCCTTCCTTCTTTATTTTTTTCTGAGAATTCTCTTGCTCTACAGCCCAGAATAGCCTTGAATTTACAATTCTCTTGCCTTAGCCTCCCAAGTTCTGAGATTATAAGTGTGTACCAATCCCCGGTGTGAAAAGTAGATTACTGAAAGCACTATGAAGACAAAGACTGTGCTGTCAGTCTTTATCCTAACAGTGCCATTACCTGGCACCATGTTTGGCATGAAAGAAACACTCAAAAAATATTTGTGAACTGAATGGAAAAAATAAAATTGTGTTTGCAGTCATAGCAAAGTAGATTAACATTGATTTGTAAGCCCTGGCACCAGCCCCCCATTTTAGAAACTCTGAAGTTTTAGTTTGAGTTAAAAAGAGACTATGAAATATAAAAGCCCATGGTCCAAAAGTCCAAAGGAGCTATATAATATATGGTAGCAGAGGAAAAAGAAGTCAAGCCTTGATGCCAGATAGATACGTGCTCAAATCTCCATTCTGTCCTGACGTAAGTCCTTGGCCTTCTCTGCCTTGCTACTTTTGCATCTGAAAAATCAGATGATAACGCCCACTTCCAGTGACAGGATGCATGCAATATAAGGGCACAGGGGCATGAAATAGCATGCTGTGTTTGGAAAACTACAAGGAGTTCAATTTAGCAGGAGCACACGGTACCCTTGGGAGAGATGGAAGAGGAGATGAAACTGAGAGAGAAGGAACAGCTAGGTCATCAGGAGCCTTGGGTGCCAATCTAATGGGTTTGAACTTCATCCTGAAACCTTTGGGGTATCATTAAAGTATTTAAAGCAGGAGAGAAGCATTGCACTATCACATTTACATTTTATGACATTGACTGTGGCTGAGCAACACTGGATAGAAAAGATCAGCTACAACTTTTCCAGCTTCCTCAAGCCACTTCTTGGCCCTACTGTCCTCTCCTGAGAAACTTCATACATAGAATGGGCCAAATTTCCTCGGCTTCCAGGCTTTTTGCTTATATGCTCCCCACTTTCTAGGACCCTTTCTTCGTTTTAAGTGGATTAGGAAGAACTCTCTTAGTTGCAAATGGCAGAAAGCCCAACTCAAACTAGACCAAGCCATCAAGGTGATATACAGTTCTGAAGCAGCTCCCTTATAGACATCACAGTGTCTAAAATCAGAGCTGTTTCTCCAGACCATCCAGTGCTAAGGCAGGCTCTCAACTAATGATGGCAAAACTGTGACCGTATTTCAGATGTACATCCTGGTCTCTCAGCATGTCAGTGAAGAGTCAGCACCTCCCAGCCAAGTCCTGGTACTGGCTCTGATAGAGTCGCAGGCTCATCGCTGAAAGTCACAGAGATGACTGAACTATTATATTCTACATGTGTCCCAGCTAGTTTTTCATTCTCTCTTGGAAGGTATAGAGAGAAGTGATGCCATTTTGGAGACAGATCCTGAAACTGAAAGAGACTTTTGGGATAGAAGAAGAGGGTCCTAGAAGTTGGAATATTCTTTCTAGAAGTTGGGGAATACATGTGGACCAATGATGCGTCAGTTTCTGGCTACAACTCAGCTTCAGCCTTCATGGGCAGTGAGACTGACATCTTCAAGTACAGCGTCTGGGACTAACCACACATTGATGTGTGTGACCAACATACATCCACATATTCTCACCATCAGGACAGCATTGCCACGGCTGTTTGCTGCTGTACACCCCAAGGGCAGGAGACCTGGCTTACTTACTGCAGTATTTCTAAAACCTAGTGGGAAACTGGATAAATAGTTTTTGTGGTCTGATCTCAGTGAGAATGTTGAATCCTAGATGACGGATTATATCCTGCTTTCTGGCTCCCCCACACTAAAAGAAGTTAGAGAGGTAAACAGTTCATTTTGGTACATGGACTTCCAGTGAGGTAGAGAGGTCATGGGTTCATAACCCTGGAAATACCCAGAAAAGCCTTGTGAAGGAATGAGAAAGCCAAGCAAATGGTTAAGGTAAGAAGCTTCTCTCTGTGAGTCTGTATGTTTCAATAAATACCCTTCCAAATGACGGAAGGGGTGACATCGATCAAGTTTCCTTGTACTTATAGACTGATTTGTTGAATAGCAACTCTTTTGCACAACTATTAAAAGATAATAAAAATGTAGTTTAAAAAATACTCTTCCAGTTAATGCTGGGCTTTGTGTCCTTGATCCACACAAGTGAGCTGGGAACTAATGGTATTTAATAGTAGTTATAGGTCCATCTATCAAGGCCTAAATTCCACAAGGAAGAAGAGAATCTCAATTAAATTTTAAATAAGAAGAACAGAGAAGTAGATCCCACACTAGTGAAGGGTAGAAGGGTCCTGCCACCACTGGAAAACTTACATCTTACTTAAAAACGGTAGTCAGCAGACAGCTGTCAATAGGACATTCTACATAGATCCTAGACCCAGGTGTCATGGTATGGAATAGCACCCATGGCAAGTACGGATTTTTTTAAGAATTTCAATTATTAGCTCTCCCCTATCCCCTTCCCATCTATTTTGTTTTATAGAAACTCTAAAAACAATGGAGGCTTTTTTATGTTTCTAGGATTTTGTATAGTATTGTGTAACTCATGGATATTCCAGGAAGGAGAATAACTGAGACTATTTTTACTATAAGAAAGTCAAGCCAGGAGACAGTAGCTCATGTTTATAATCCTAACTACTCAAAAGGCTGACATTTGAGGATCACGGTTTGAAGCCAGCCTGGACAGGAAAGTCCATGAGACTCTTATGTCCAATTAACTATAAAGCTAGAACTGGAGTGTGGCTCAAATGATAGATTGCTAGCCTTGAGCTACAAAGCTCAGGGATAGCATGCTCTGAGTTCAAGCCCCATGATCAGCACACAAAAAAAAAAAAGAAAAGAAAAGGAGGCTGAGAAGTTGGCTCAGTGGTAGAATGCTTGCCTCGCATGCATGAGGCCCTGGGTTCGATTTCTCAGCACCACATAATCAGAAAAAAAGCCAGAAGTGGCACTGTCACTCAAGTGGTAGGGTGCTAGCCTTGAGCTAAAGAGCTGAGGGACACCCATGCACAGAGAGTTCAGCCTCCACGACCAACGACAACAACAAAGAAGGTCAAAAAGGAAAGTCAAAAAGAAAGAAAGAAGAGAAAAACTGTCAAAGGACCAATAGGGAAGGTAGGTATTACCATGAATTAACATCAGCAACTTAATGAAAAAGAAAACATTTAAGGTTGGATGCCAGTGGTGCACACCTGCAATCCTAGGAGGCTGAGATCTTAAGATTGCAATGTGAGACCATCCTGGACAGGAAAGTCTCTTATCCACCAGAAAACCAGAAGTGGGGCTATGGCTCAAGAAGTAGAAAACTAGCCTTGAGCAAAAAACTCAGGGACAGTCTCCAGGGACCTGAAGTTTAAGCCTCAGAAATCACACCCACAGCCACATCCTCATCTCCACACATGTGACATATAGGGAAATGTCACATTGTAGTGGAAATGGATGACTAGAAGGAGCCAGGAGGCCATTGAATTGGGCATGTATTCAGCATGTGTAGGTGTGCCGAAACAATGTACTCACTGCCAAGATTTCAAATTGGTTCTAATAGCATTCATTTCAACCAACAAGGGTATCCAGAC
Organism: Dipodomys ordii; assembly: GCF_000151885.1. NCBI lineage: Eukaryota > Metazoa > Chordata > Mammalia > Rodentia > Heteromyidae > Dipodomys > Dipodomys ordii. The sequence continues at coordinate 1,168,606 of NW_012267349.1, read as the reverse complement.
CACAACGTAATTTTTCTGCCCATTGGTACCTAAGGTTGTAGATGTTTTTTTCATAGTTTTGAAGGTGCTTATTGCCTGTGATGCTGCTACAAGGAAAATAAATTTGATGTAATATCTTTCAATGACTTCGAGAAAATATCTACTTTTTTTCTTTTGTGAGTACTGGGGTTAGAACTTAGGGCCTTACACTTGTTCAGCTTACTTGCCTAGCTGGTACTCTACCACTTGAGCAATGCCTCCAGCCCAACTTTTACTGTGAATGGAGTCCTGGGGATATGTTTGTTCAGCCTGGCTTCAAACCTCAATTCTCTAGATTTCAGCTTTCTGAATAATTTAACACTCAGCAAATGTCTATATTTCAATTAGCCTGATTTTCCTAGAGTTGATAGATACATGGTAAAAATTGTACAAGACAACTGCAAGATATCAATTCTCTTTATTTCCCTTTTTATTTTCTATCTTTACTATCATCTTGTTCATTCCTTTGTTCCTTTCTTCTACCCTCAGTCTCTTCCTTTCTGCCTGTCAGCTCTGGTCTGATTTCTTTAAAGTCAAGTGTAACTTTTCAAAAGCTGTGATCAACACTACTAATTTGCATCAAATGTTGTGTACATAATCCTATGATTGGTGTTTACATTAATTTCCAGGCTTGATAGCATTTAGGCAGTTTGTGCAATGTATTTTCAGTGACTGACCTCGCTCTGTGGCTATTCATGCCCACCTTTCTTTCCAGGTGCCCAGGCTCTAGTAGGCTCCATGTGTTCCTGTGCAAAGCACATGTCCGACCTAGGACAGACAGACACATGTCTACGTGTCTACATGTCTGCACCTTCATGTACTCAAACTGTACACTGTGAAAAAAAATAGCAGGCTCCTAAAAGGCTTGATAACTGATGAATCCTTAGCTGATGTAAACACCATCCTGGTGTGTTACCCCTGTAGGAACAATTTTCCCCCTTCGCACTGCCCAGACCAAGACAGATAAGTAAATTAGCTTCCTCTTTTGTCTCCGCAAAAGCATTTTCTAATATGAGGTGTTATATTTGCTAAATTATGTTTGTTAAAAATATCTAGGCAATTTCTATTTCTCCTTTACCTTTGGGATAGAGAACCATGAAGTGAAGCAATGATTTCACTTTCTTTTTTTCTTTTTTTTTTTTAACTAAGGAAGATGTTAATCCAGACTACTCATGGCTTTGCATACTTCTAACTCTTTGAACGAATGGAGAGTACTCTTATTTTATTTGATAATAGATGTGAAAAAACATTTTATTCTATTTTTTATCTATAGCTGTACAAAGAACTTTGGCTAGGAAGATTGAGGAGATGGGTAGGGCTGGGAAGGGTAGGGGACAATGAAGAAAAGGGATTATATTGATCAAGATGTATGTATTCATAAACTGCCATGTTCGATGGTAACTCTTTTGTACAGCTACTTAAAGATAATCAAAATATAACTTAAAAAAGAACATCTTTGTTTTCCATCCTGCCATCTGTGCAGTGGTGTATACACATTTCCTTCTGGGAGCCCTTTAGCGCCCACATTGTGATTACAGTGCAAAATTCAAGATGAACTTTCTATTCCTGACCTCTTTAAAACTTGGATTCTCCAGAAAGCACTGACCTTTGAATTCATTTGTATTTGTTCATCCTTTCCATTCTTGTTTCAAATATCTGGAGAAATGAAAAGCTATAGAGAAGGAGCAAGAGGGAGTCAATATTGTTTTTTCATAACAGCATTATCATGATCATTATCAATGCTATAATGTCATCACCATTATCAGTATTAGTGTTCCATTTTAATTGGAAGAGAAATGATCCAACAAATGTGTTCTATTAATATTTAAGTACTGGCTATGAAAAAACAATGTTATATAATAAAATATGAACCAAGTATGCCATGGTAAACTTAAACCCTCTCTTTTAAAATGTCTTTATACTGGCAAGAGAGAGACTAGTGAAATCTCCAAGAAACAGGTCATTCTGAAATACCTAAGGGTAGATCTTTTATGGGAGTGCTTAAATATCTGATATCTTCTGTGGCGAGAAATAAAATGAAATTGCTTTGAGTACTGACTTTCAGACATAAACCAGCCTTTCCTTGTGGCTGAAACATCAGTAGGAAAATGGCACCACTTCCTTCTAAGCTCACTGCAATGTAGTATGTAGTACATTAAAGGGATCTGATTTATAGTGATGAGTTATTAAGGAGAAATTGAAAGTTTCCCAACCTAAGGGCTTTTACATGCAAAATTTAAAGAGCCCATTATAGTCCATTAGTTTTAAAAGGTAAACTTATTAAATCCTTCATGATAAAATAGCTATTTCTGATTTTATGGTAAAATTAAAAAGGCCTGGATAGCATTTTAAGACTTGGAATACTATACTTCTTGGCTCTCCTTCACAGACAGTGGGATCTAGGGTTTAACGTAATGATTACCAGATGATTTAAACTGGTCCTCCTCCCATTGGGAAGAGGATCCTTGAAGAAACCAGATTTGTGAAATGATACAAGTGGATTTACAATGAAGTGACAGCATGGTTGGAGGGAAATCTTAAGGCTGTGTTTCTCCCAAGACATATACTCTAAAATAAATGCAGGCTTGTGTTTCTGATAGCTTCAGTAAAGAGTCTGTGGTACCTGTATAGGTGAACTAGGGGCTAGGCTACATTCTGGAGCTAATTAGGTCAAAAATTGAATTTATATTCTGTCCTGAATTTGTCTATTTTATGCTCAAACCTCAGATTGGTCCATGAATAAAGATAACCACAGAATTCTGGGTTTTAAAACAAAGAAGATGACTTTATGAAAACAGCAGATTTTGTAACAAACAATCACAAGCCAAGCCCACAGATGAAAAGACAAACCAAACTAAGAAGCAAAAACTTCACCCATCCAGGTAGCTAAGAGGTCCTGTGTCTCAGTCTGTATTCTTGTTTCTTGACCCATTTATTTATAACATCCAAACATACCTCACTGCAAATGTTCTATAAATCTTATAAATAAGCTATCAAATGCTATCTAAGTCACAAATCCATTTTAGAGCAGAATTTGGTGGTACATGCCTGAAATTCCATCACTGAAGAGGCTGAGGTAAGAGAATCATGAGTTAGATGCCAGCCTGGGCTACACAATAAGACCCTGTCTCAAAACAACAAAGCACTCCCACCAACAATGAAGTAAGGTTCCCTTCTGTTCACATCCCCTCCAGCATCTGTTGTCATTAGAGTTCTTGATTATAGCCATTCTAACTGGGCTGAGGTGGAATCTCAATGTTGTTTTGATTTGCATTTTGTATATGGCTAGAGAAGTTAAGCATTTCTTTTTTCTTTTTTTCCCTGTTTTCTTTTTTTTATTGTGAAAATACCTTACAGAGGGATTACAATTACATGGGCAAGGTAATGAGTACATTTCTTATCAAGCATTGTTGCCTCCTCCTTTGTTTCCCCTTCCCATCCCTTCCCATACTCCCCTGCCCCCCCATTTGATCGTCCCCCCAACCAAAGTTGTAAAGTTCGTTTTCAACATAACAACTTGTACATCTCATTGTTGCAATGGGTCCACTTGTATCCCTAGTTAAACTATTTGTTTTTTTCCCTTCCCCTCCACAAATTGTACCAACATCAAATACAGTGAAAGCATGGGTTATATTGTGGGGAAGGGACATACAAAGCAACATAGAAATCATCTTGTAAATATGTTAGAAACAATTGCATGAAAGGAAAAAAAAATACATTTGAATACTTATCTTGGAGTTCATTCCCCTAACATCAACTTATCTGACCTTTTCTGGTTGACTCAGACATATACTAGTTATTGCAAATATGCGAAACCATGGGACCTATGTTTCTCTGGGCCTGGATTACTTCACTTAATATAATTTTTGCCAGGTCTTTCCATTACCTAACAAATGGGGCAATGTCATTCTTTCTGATGGAGACATAGAATTCCCTTGTGTAGATATACCACCTTTTCTTTGTCCATTCATCTACTGAGGGGCATCTGTGTTGGTTCCATATCTTAGCTATGGTAAATAATGCTGCAATAAACATAGTTGTGCTGGTTCATGTGTCTCTTGGCCATTCTTATTTCCTTTTCAGAGGAGTTCCTCTTTAAGTCTTTAGCTCATTTATTTATCAGGCAGTTGTTTCTTTGAGGATTTGTTGGTGGAGGTTTTACTTTTGAGTTCTAAGTATATTTTAGATATGAGACCCTTGTCAGTTGTATGGCTAATGAAGATCTTCTCCCAATCTGTGGGCTTTCTATTGATCTTGCTAGCTATGTCCTTTGCCATGCAGAAGCTCTGCAGCTTCATTGCAGTATGGAGGATCCTCAAAAGACTCCACATAGAGCTCCCCTATGATCCCACTTTGGGGCATTTACCCAAACTATCACAAACAAGGCCATACTAAGGCTAACAGCACCACTATGTTTATTGCAGCATTTTTACCATAGCTAAGATATGGAACCAACACAAATGCCCCTCAGTAGATGAACGGATGAAGGAAATGTGGCATATATACACAATGGAATTCTATGCCTCCATCAGAAAGAATGACATTTCCCATTTGTTAGAAAATGGAAAGACTAAGTAAAGTAAGCCAGGCCCAGAGAAACATAGGTCCCATGGTTTCCCTTATTTGCAATAACTAGTACATGTGTAAGACAAGCAGAAAAGCCAAAAACTATGTACATATGACCATATAAGATGATGTTCATTGAAATGAACCCTAAGATAGGGATACAAATATCTTTTTTCTTTCTTACTTGCCAATGTTTCTAACATGTTTATAATGTACCATGTGATTTTTTTTATTTTTTGTATGGTCCTTCTCCATGTTATGACCCCTGTTTTCACTGTATTTGATGTGGGTGCCCTGCATCTTGAATATACACTTCTCTAATTCAGGGAGGGGAAGGGAAAAAAACAAAATGCTTAAATAAGGGTACAGGTTGATCCATTGTAACAATGAGATGTACAAAACACTATGTTGAAAACAAACTTTACAACTTTGGTGGGGGGGAGAGTGGGGAGAGGGGGAGGGTAGTTGTGAAGGTGGGAGGGAAGGGATGGTAGGGAAAAACAAAGGAGGAGGCAACAATGCTCAATACGAAATGTACTCATTACCTTGCTTATATAACTGTTACCCCTCTGTACAGCATTTTTACAATAAAAATGTATACAAAACAACAAAGCAATAAAACAAACACAAAACTATTTTCTAAAGTCTCAACTTAGCACTGATCTCCATTATATATCCTTTATCAGTCAGAGTAAAGGGCAATTTACTAGTTCCATAAAGCCTGTGATGGAGGATAGATAATATTTGTGCCAGTCCCTTGGAAATGTCACTGAACATCTTTTTACTCTGCTTCTCATCTGTGAACCAGGAATGATGAGCGGTCTAGTGTTGCAGGATTGTTATGAGGGCGAGCTAAAGCATATAAAGAGCCTGGAACCCTACTTTGCAGGTAGATACACATGGAAACTGTGTTTCAAACATCAGTAACACTATTATAGTTCTGTAAACTCTGCAGTTGGGAATCATAGCTAAACATGAAGTATTATAATTTGCTATACTCCTTTCAAATTATCTCCAGACTACAAATTCATGTTACTCCAGACTCTTTAAAGAAGTGAATAGAGAATAGAGTTGATTTCTTTACTGGTGGTCCTTAAGTTAGCCTATTGTGACACATCTGTATAAATTCCTTAATTTCATGAGTAATGAGTGACAATTAATAGAAAAATCACAAAATTTAAATGCCCCCTTTCACAATTAAACAGAAAAATCACTTTATCACTAGACTTCCAGGAATTTTTTCCTAAGTATTTCCTATTTATTCATGTAAATGATGCTTTGTAACAAGATTCTTTATAATGTTATGGCAGATATGGCAGAGCCTTTCCACATTTTACCCTGCTACTCTAATGTTTGCATAGAAATCTCTTGTGAAGTTGGTGGTAGGTTCAAAGAGCCCCATGCAAATGAAGGATTACAAAACTTATCATTCTCAACTGTGATTGTGTTTAGTCCAAAAGTTTTATGAATCATCCTGAGCCTCTAGTTCCTCCTCTTACCTTACTTTCCACATTGCATTGTATATCTGCATTATATCTTACTTTGGGTTGGAATAGTGGACAATGCAGCAGTAAACCTCTTCTACCTGCATCTTTTGTGCACATTCCCAGTTACCTCAAAAGCAAACAGCTGGCATGGAATATATGCAACAGACTCCCCGCCCCCCCATCTTTCCTTGATGCCTGAGTAAATTCTAGAAGCATGTCGCACCACTTCTGAAGATGCTCAGGATAGGAAGTAATGGCTTTTCTGAAGTGTCATAACAATAATGCAGTTCTGATAGTGAAGGCATGGAAAATGGGTACCCGCAATGTAGTACATTCTACTGGGATGGACTTGTTATCCGATCATCTTGGGATCCATTCAGTGACCCATTGAACTGCAAAACTGTTGCCTTTTTATTGAAATATCATTGTGGATGGCAAAAGGCACAGCACAGTTCTTTAAGCTCCAAGCAACTTGGGTTGTCACAGACTCCAGGAGTCCCTGGATTTAATCATGTACCCGGGCCACATTGCATTCCCCAAAAAAGGATCACTTTCCTGATCATACACCCAACATTTGAGTTTCAGAATGTATGTAGTAAAATTAATGGACCTGTTTGGTTAGGAAGAGGTTGCTTTTTAAATTATAGTTGATTCTGACTCTATTCCTTTCAAATTATGGAAACTCAAAAATAATGAAAAGGGACAGAAGTCATATCTGCTTATGAGTAGGTTCACCTTTAAAGCTTAGGTCTCCTGACTATTGGTGCTAGGCACTTGGGTAGCTGTCTCAGAAAGCAACCAATTTTTAGTGACCATGATTTGGCATAAAACACCAGGATCTCTATGGTAAAAGAGTCCCTGATGGATATGGTAATAACATTAATATCTCCTCATTGTCATTTTTCAAAATGGAAAATTAATTAGGCTGTGACATTTTATCTTGAGCCAAATATGAAGGGTAGAACCATTTTGCTTAAAAAATAGTATTATTCTTTGAGAATCTTTGCAGGAGTGGACTGAAGAGCAAGCACAGCTATCTCAAGAATTGTAAACTACCTGCAAAGAGCAGCTGTAATGCCCCAGATTTCCTCTCCCATCTTACTTCTCTCTTACACTTCATCATTTTTGTTCTAGAATTTTGATTATAAAAGACTGTATAATGAGTTAGATTAACATAAAATTATTACTGTTTTCAGGCATATGGGAAGGTTTTATATTTTTTTAAGAAAGAGACATTTATTTCCCTGCATGACTATTAGGCTTTTTAAATTTTATTAAAAACTTTCCTTTCACAAATATGTTTCAGCTTCCCTGACTTGAAGGAACATAATGGACAGCTAGTATTCATACAGATGTGCAATTTGGAAGGAATTGGGCACACCGCTGTTATTCAGGACTGCATTTTCCTGTGTAGGAACTGATGTATGCCAAGAAAAAGGCAATTAAAGCTCTTACGCTTATTTTTCAAGTTTTAACTATATGTTTACTTTAAGAATCTTCAAAGGCTCCCTTGGGAAATATTACTAACTGAACCCAGTGGGTTAAATGAAGAAGCAGCTTAATTTTCATAAATAAATCTGAATTCCATTATTTTTCAAATTTACTGGTAGATTGAAGAAGAGGATAAGTATGCTAATAGAGGAGAAAGGAGAAGGGGAATTATGGTGAGACTTTTCTCCATGCAGGCAATACAAGTCCTGTTCTTTTGGGGGATTTCCAAACACAAAAATATTAGAATTTGAAGACTTGTTTATCCATTCATTCAATGAGTGTTTGTTGTATAAAGCATCTTCTAGGGCCTTGGGTTGGGAAACAAAGACATAGAACCTAGTCTAAACACCCTTATGCTGCAACATATCACTGAAATACCACTCTCAGCTATATGGGAAAATACTGACTTACAAGCAATGAAAATTAAATGACAGCTTCTATTTAGTGATACTTAATCATGAAACTAATGTAAATCAAGCCCTTTGTCCCACTCTTCTGTTTTGCATGAAACCTCATTGATAGCTATTCTGAGTGTTTCCAGTTGACATATGATGACCTACAAGGCACAGAAAAGCTACCTGTCTTACCTAAGATCACATAGCAGATAAATAATATAATGGCCCAGTATTCACCTGACTCTAGAATCTGCTCTCTTAGCTTAATATAGGGAGATCTGTGCTTATATTATTAAATTTATTTTTTTAAATCTCTATCATATTTATAAGCTAGGTTTGCATGATTCTCCTCTGACCTTTCTCTGTGGACTATCTTATGCTATGCCTGGCATGGAGTAGGTAGTCAGTATAAGGGAGCTGTCTCTGTTAATAATTTAGCTACCATTCCTATGATGCAACCCAACTCTGAGTTCAAGAAACCATAATTGCATACACAAGGGCTTCATATTAAATTATTACTGTTTTTGTTTATTATTGAGTGTTTTCTTGAGATGGAATGTAGGGTTTCAACTAACAAGGTTTTACCAAGAGATTTAGGCTACCAAAAGCAAAACATCAGATGAATTGGCTGATAAATTCTTGACTTCTCCTGAAAGTGTTCTCTTCCTCGAGAGCAGAGGAAGCAAGGAAGAAATCGGCTTCTGTATGCTTAGTGCTAGGCACTATCAAAGACCTGGTATGGGTTTAGGAATGATGGAAAACTTACAGGTAAAACAGTATCACGGGAGCTCGAGAACACATAGCAGGCTTCAGTTCCGTCCTCTCTAGTTAGTCTTTAAGAAACAAGGTCTCTACACATCCATGTTCATTGCTGTGCTATTCACAATATTCAAGATATGGAAACAGCCCAGATACCCTACAATAGATGAGTAGATCCAACAACTGTGGTACTTTACAGAGCCATTAAAAGAATAACATTATGTCATTTGTAGGGAAATGGATAGACCAAAACACATTAAAAAACACATTAAGTGAGGTAAGCCTAGATCAGAGAGACAAACAATATATGTTTTCTCTGATATGTGGCAGTTATTTCTAAAATACACAAGGATATGATAAATTATACAGGACTCCACACACACACACACACACACACACAGAGAGAGAGAGAGAGAGACCAAAATAGGATACTTTTATGGGAGAAACACAAAGACACAATGCTTATGTATCTCTTTCTGTAAAATAATATATATACATATATGGAAATGAACTCCAATATTTTGGTTTTTGGCTTTTTGCTTTAAATTTTGTTAATTATTCTATTTTCTTTGTTTTCTCTCTGGTTTGTTCATGTTTTTAATCTTTGGGGGTGGGGAGAGATCACAGAACTCCAGAGAAAAAGTGTGAAAATGTGCAGCAGTGGAGCTCACTGACCACTGTGATGAAAGTCAACTATACAACTCACTGGTAGAGATGAGAGGGAGGGACTGGGAAAGAGTGAGGGAAGGGAAGACACTGTATGAAAGAAAGTGTATCTCCCTACCTGGCACACATAATTGTAGTCCCTCTATGCATCACCTTTATAATAACAATAATGTGAATGTCAAAAAACAAACTTTACAGTTTAGGCAGCTTGGGGGTGGGGGAAGTGTAGTTGTGGATGGGGGGAAAGGGATAGAAGGGGGAAAAACAAAGGAGGAGGCAACAATGCTTGATATTCATTACCTTGCTCATGTAATTTTAACCGCTCTGTACAGTATTTTCACAATAAAAGCTTATTTAAAAAAATAAAATAAGAAAGCATCATTCACTGAAAAAGCAAATCTTCCAATCCTGGACAGGTTCTCTAAAGGAGGAGAACACAATGCACAAAGGATCAAAAGCTCCAAAAATGGAATCTGTCTGCATATTCTTAAGGTCCTTACTGAGTCTCTGCTCAAAAGTTTTGCAATGGGCTCTTTATTTAAACGCATAGTCTTACTCTCTGTTAGTCAGCTTTCTGTCATATAACAAAGTACCTGAAATAATTAACTTACAAAGAGATGATTTGTTTTGTCTCCAGTTTTCTGGGTTCCAGGCAATGATCATCCTCTTTGGGGGGGTGCAGGATCTGTGTGGTAAAGCAAGACTGCTCACCTATGGCCAGGAAGAAAGAGAGAGCAAGAGAAAGAGAGAGAAAGAGAGAGAGAGAGAGAGGGAGAGAGAGAGAGGAAGGAGAAAGGGTCCACAGTTCCCTTTCAGAATATACCTTTAATGACCTAAGTACTTCCCACAAGGCTCCTCTCCTAAAGGTCATAGCACTACCCTAGGGTAGGCATTAACATCTGGGCCTTTGGGAGCCGCTCAGCATCCAAACTCTACTACTCTTCTTACATGCTTGATTGAATGGACTCATGTTCCTGTTTGGGATATGCTGCATTGCTCCTTTCCTAAAGGTCACTCTGCCACAGAGGGAGAGCTTGGCTCACTAAAGGCAGAGCCAGCTCTATTGGAGGTCTGCAGGCCTTTACACTATCACATAGTTAAGGTCAGCCTCAGGACTTACACAAAAGACTTGATAGGTATGTACACTTTCCTAACCTGGCTGATTTGCCAGTTACCTTACATTGTTCTATTTGGAAGTTTCTGCAAGTATCTCCAATTTCCCTATTTATCTGGGCAGACACTATGGTCATACATTTGACCTCCAGCAAGGACAGTGCCAATTATCTATCAGGAAGCTGTGCTATGCATAAGTAGTCCTTTGAGAGGCATTAGTAGTCCCTTTATCTGTAAGAGCTAAGGAAAAAGATGAGTTAAACATATGTGTATCCTAAGATCTCAGGGATAACAATCCTTTCCTCCTTTTGTGTTACATAAACAGAGCCCCACTATCTCTATCTATAGCTTGGGATCCTTTCTCTGTTGGTTAAGTTCACATAGCAGGGCAAGGCACAGTATGTTGAGGTATGTGGGAGATGCTTGAAGAGCCTGCCAGCATTTGCATATATGTGCACACATGCAAACACTCCCAAACAAGTCTTTTGAAACACAATAGATCAAGAAGGCACAATGAGCACAATGAGATATTTAAGTCTAAAGAATACATCCTTTTTAAGTGTAATTCCGTGTGTGTGTGTGTGTGTGTGTGTGTGTGTCTGGGTGTGTGTCTGGGTGTGTCTCTGTCTGTCTCTGTGTTCTAGTACCAGGGCTTGTATTTGGAGCCTTAAATTTTTGCTTGTTTTTTTTGCTTGGCTTACACTGTCTTCAGTTCTGGCTTTTTGCTGGTTCATTGTAGATGAGTCCTATGACTTTGTCTACTGTATCTGTCTTCAAACCATGATTCTCATTTCTCAACCTCTTATGTAGCTAGATAGGATAGTATACATAAACCACTGGTACCCAGATTATAACCCTGATTCTTAAAGAACAGTGGAATTTGGCTAGAAGAAAAGACTATATTAGACCAGCAAATAAAATAAAAGATTAGCATCATAAAATGTATATCAATAATAAATTAAAATTCACAAGATATTCAATCTATATCCAATAAAAGTAAGAAAATTGAGGAGTGGTGTAGGTTTGGGAGGGAGAGTGGGGAATGATGAGCGGGATGACATCAATCAAGATGCATTGCATTCATGAACGGATTTGTTGAATGGTAATTCCTTTGTACAGCTACTTAAAGATAATAAAATTGACTTGTCAACAAAACCTAAATTTTTAAATGAACTGCAGTGTAGCATAGTGGATAGCAATTCCACATCTCACTAACCATCCTTCCGGTGAAATTGGAATCATGGCTGTGCATCTGTGGCAGTGTTACTGTACATATTAATTGACATTCTCCATTTTAGATACATAACAATATATAGAACTTAGAGTAAAAGCAGGCTATTCGTGTTAAGAAAAGATTGAATGAAGGCAAAGGGGGGGGAAATGCAGTCAAGGATTCAATGTATATCCTATAAAATTGAGAAAAGTAAATGAACGTGAGGGGTGAGTGAGAGCGTTGAAAGGAGTGACATTGATCAAGATACATAGTATTCATGATCTGGTTTGTTAAATGGAAACTCCTTTGTACAACTACTTAAAGTTGATAAAAAAAATTTAAAAAGAGTAAGTTTCATCTTTGTGGAGAATTTGGTAATGTGATGAAGGCAGCAGTTGGTCATCAGCAGGAACAGAAGATGGCGCTATTCAGATCTAGAGTCCCTGTAAAGTTGTTGCTCACTTTGGAAAAGGAAGAGGTAGTTCTCCTGAGGGGTGAATCAACATCTCAGTTTGGTGAGGAGATGGAACGGCAATTAGCTGCTCCAAATGAGTCACACTTCTCCCGCCCAAGTAAATCACTCCAGGTAGAAATATAAGCATTCCTAAATGCTTTTTCAGACCCATTGTCGATTATTGCTGAGTTTTGAAATAGGATACAGGAAGTAGGCTAGAAGGATAAAAATGGGAAAGTAAGGTGAAAACCATACCACAGGAAGCTTGAAGCTGCTGCTTTTGAAATTTTTAGAAAAAAGCAAATGAAAAAAGAAAGACAAAAAATCACATCGTACATTAAAAACAACAGCAACAAAGAAAAAAACCTCTTGTGTCCATATCTTGGGGTTAATTTCACTTAGCATCATCTTATATAGTCATAAGTACATAGCTTTTGACTTTTTCTGCTTATCTTGTAAGATTATCCTAGATGTATACTAGTTATTGCAAATTAAAGGAAACTGTGGGACCTGTGTTCTTTGGGTCTGGGTTACTTCACTTAATATAATTTTTTCCAAGTCTTTTCATTTCCTAACAAATGGGGTGGTGTCATTCTTTCTAATGGAGGCATAGAATTCATACATACATACATACACACACACACACACACACACACACACAAATACACATATCTCATTTTCTTGATCCATTCATCTACTGAGGGGTATCTGGGTTGGTTCCATATCTTAGCTATGCTGAATAATGTTGGGATAAACATAGTTGTGCTGGAAGGTTTATATAGCCTTGTTTGTGTTCATTTGGGAAAATGCCCAAAAGTGGGATTGCTGGGTCATATGTGGAGTCTTTTGAGGAAACTCTATATTGCTTTCCAGAGTGGATGAACAAGTTTACACTACCACCAACAATGCAGTAGGGTTCCTTTTTGGCCACATCCCCTCCAGCATCTGTTGTTATGAGATTTTTTAAAAATTTATTTTATATATTTTTTATTGTAAAGATACTATACAAACCAGTTGTTTAAGGATACAGGTGGATCTGTTGCAACAATGAGAAGTACAAGTTGTCATGTCCAAAACGAGCTTTACAACGTTGGTGCGGGGGGGGGGAGGGGGGAAGGAGAAGGATTGGGATTGGGGGGGGGGAGGCTGGGAAGGGATGTGAAGGGTAAACAAAGGAGGAGGCTGCAATGCTTGGCAAGAAATGTATGCATTATCCTGCCCATGCAATTATAACCCCTCTGTACAGTATGTTCACAAATAAAATTAAATTAAATTTAAAAAAGATACTATACAGAGGGGTTACAGTTACATGAGAAAGGTAATGAATACATTTTTTATCAAGCATTGTTGCCTCTTCCTTTGTTTCCCCTTCCTATCCCTTCCCATCTTCCCCCTACCCGCCCCCAAACCTCCACTGTGCCCCCCCCAAAAGTTATAAAGTTCGTTTGTGACATAGCATCTTGTACATCTCATTGTTGCAATGGGTTTACCTGTATCCCTATTTAAACAATTTGTTTTTTCCCTTCCCCTCCACAAATTATACCAACATCAAATACAGTGAAAACAGGGATTATACCGTAGGGGAGGGACATACAAAGCAACAAAGAAATCATCTTATAAATATGTTAGAAACATATAGCAAGAAAGAAAAACCATTTGAGTCCTTATCTTGGGGTTCATTTTACCTAACATCAACTTATCTGACCTTTTCTTCTGCTATTCTCAGACATATTCTTGTTATTGCAAATAAGGGAAACCATAAGACCTATGTTTCTTTGGGCCTGGCTTACTTCACTTAATATATTCCAAGTGTTTCCATTTCCTAACAAATGGGGCAATGTCATTCTTTCTGATGGAGGCATAGAATTGTGTATATATAACATATTTTCTTGATCCATTCATCTACTGATGGGCATCTGGGTTGGTTCTATATCTTAGCTATGGTAAATAATGCTGCAATAAACCCAATACTGGTAGCTTTAGTATGGTCCTGTTTGTGATCATTTGCATAAACGCCCAAAAATGGGATTGCTGGGTCATAGAGAAGCTCTATGTGGAGTCTTTTGAGGAACCTCCATACTATTTCTTATTGAGCTTTGTTACCTTCTCCTTTGTTTATCTCCTACCCTTTCTTCCCTTCCCATCTTCCCAACTGCCCCCCTCCTATGCTGCCCCTCCACACCTGATGTTGCAAAGTTCATTTTTAACAAGTGTCTTGTACATCTCATTCTTGATTATAGCCATCAATTTTGTTTTGATTTGCATTCCTTTTATGGCTAGACAAGTTGAGATTTATTCATGTGTCTATTGGCCACTCTTATTTCCTCTTGACAGAAGTCTATCTTTAAGTCTAAGTGGTTGTTTCTTTGAGGATTTGTTATTGAGGGTTTTGATTTTTTTAGTTCTATGTATATTTTATATATGAGCCCATTGTCTAATCTCCACATCCATGGGCTTTCTATTGATCTTGCTAGCTATGTCTTTTGCCATGCAGAAGCTCTGCAGTCTCATGCAATCCCATTTGTCCAGCCTTTCTTTGATTTGTTGTGTTTCTGGGTCTTTATTAAGAAAAATTTTGCCCATGTAATTGTAACCCCTCTGTACAGTATTTTCACAATAAAAAAATAGAAGAAATAAAAGAAAATTTTGACCTGTGGCAAGGAGCCCTAGAATATCTCCTATTCTTTCCTGTAATGTTTTCAGTGTGTCTGCTTTTACTTGGAGGTCTTTGAGCCATTTGGAGTTGATTCTGCTGCAGGGTGATATTTTATTTTTTTTGTATGTTCTTTCCACTCTAGTATAACCCCTGTGGTCACTGTATTTGTTTCTGGTGCCCTGAATCTTGTATATACATTTTTCTAATTTGGGGAACGGAGGGGAAATAACAAAATGCTGAAATAAGGATACAGGTTGACCCATTGTAACAATGAGACATATAAGACACTATGTTGAAAAAGAACTTTACAACTTGGGGAGAGGAGGGAGGAGTTGGGGAGGTGGGGAAGGAAGGGATAATAGGGTAAAAACAAAAGAGGGGGTAACAAAGCTCGAAAGGAAATATACTTATTACCTTACTCATGTAACTGTAACCTCTCTGTACAGTCTCTTTACAATAAAAAAAGAGAAAAGAAAGACATCACTAAGAAATAGTACTGTATACATTCTTTTTTTGTCAATCGTGGGCTTGAACTCTGGGACTGGGCGCTGTCCCTGCGCTCTTCAGCTCAAGGCGAGCGCTCTACCACTTGAGCCACAGTGTCACTTCCAGTATAGAATCATTTAAAAATAGGTATGCTCTTTTTTAATAAGTTATAAAAAAAACTTAGTCATGGAACTGTCCTAATTTGGTAATATTAGGATCTCACCCTAGGATCTGAAATGTCTGATTGCTTGACTCATGACGCTGTTCAGAAAACCTGGAGATATATGCGTAGGCTCATCTTTCAGTCCATAATTAGCTGTTCCATTGTACACAGAAATGCCCAAATGAAGGCTGATTAACTAAGAGATCATTTCAGAATTATATCACATGGCTCCAACTTTTCAAACTGTATTACAGTTTCTGCTGGTGAAAAAGTCAGTCTTCTCACAGATAGACTAATCTAGATGGGAAGAGAAAATAGCTGATATTTTTGTCAAAGTCAGAATTTCGTATGTTCTATCATCTCTTAAAACTTCAACAGGAATATGATTTTCAGCATGAGGCTTAAAATCAATTTATTAAAAAAGGGGACTTAGAAGCAATTAGCATTCAAAGAGTATTTGAGAATAAGCTCAATATGAGTCAAGAATATTTTGAGAGCTAAGGAAGAGGATATTTAACAAAGGGATAATATCCTTTCCACAGAGCTGCATTCAGACTCCATCTTAAAGGATTTTGTTCTGGATGTTCACATTTCAAGAGAAAGGTCCCACGACCAACAACAACAACAATAAAAAAGATTGATGCTCTTAAAAACAAATGAGAGCTAAACAAAATTAGGAATGTAAATACCAATCTGTAGCCACTTAATATGGGAAAAGAAAATATCAAGAAGACATAAATATGGAAAGGAATTTTTTAAGGAACCACATATAGATATAATCAGAGTAGATCTTAGAGGCCAAAGGGATTATTGGTAAAGATTACAGAGATGGTACTCTAATCCAAAGCAAATTTATATTTGTCAGAGGCATCCACAAATAAGCTGCTTCTTAGAGCAAATTATATGCTTATGCATAAACACATTGGCTAATTAAATGTCTTAGATGGAGACCTAGAATGATCATAATACGGCTGGTATGAAGCTCAGTGGCAAAGTACTTACCTAGCAAATGCAACGTCCTGGGTTTGATCCCCAGTACCAAAAAATAAAAGACAAAAATAGTTTTAAAAAACAAGATCATAATAAATGAGGGTTGTTTTTCTAAAGTGTATTTGCAGTGATGAAAGACTGAGTCTGGGCCAATCATATGGCCTCTGACTTAAATGCACACACAAGAGATGGCATTTGACATTTGACAAGGAAGTGTCTTTTCTATCCTGCTATGAAAAGATGGGGAACCACAGTGTCTAGGAGTCCAACTAGGTGTTGTTTCTTTCATTTTTCCAAATATATATGGGAACATCTTATCTGGTCAAATTAACAAGCAAGCTGAGTGGGAAACCTCAGTATGAAGTAATATGTGTTCTGAGAGCACCTCTTCAGGCCATTTCATATTTAGGTGGTATTTTAAATCTCAATAGCCAAACTAAATTTCCCTTGGGACAACCAGGTGATATTACTTCTGCTTGTTGAGGACAACTCCTGGATGCGTCCCTCTGCAGTCCCTCCTATGGAAAAGAGCATTGTTGACACTTTTTCTCATTAATTACTACATCGTGCCTCCTCTGGTTAAGTTGGAATCAAGTCTCTCTAGTCTGATGGTCTGTATAGATAAATTCTGGTAAAATTTTGAGTGTTAATGAATTCCTTTCTTTACATTAGATACTAGAAAAGAATAGAAAAAAATATCCTACTCTGGCAAAGAAATCCAAACTCATCCAGGAAAAAGTTGATAGCTCAAAAGTCTTTCTGTCCATTTTTGTTTCCAGCTCCTGGAAATGCAGAAGTAAAACTTCTCAGTAAAATAAATTCCTCAGTAAGATAAAGAAATCATACTCTGGTAGCCAGTACCACTTTCCTATACAAAAATACGATGGCAGTGTCATATATAGTTAGGAGACCTGGCCCAAGTAATCCATCATATCTAGTGGTAATACTGTAGAAGTTCTGCCACATTCGTTCATATGAGAATTAAAATAAAACCAGAAAGGAAAAACTTCATTTTCAACTGGCATTAAACATTTGTACCAAAAACTCAAGAAAATCATTGGGAATAACATGTTAGCATTAAGGAAATAATCCAGTGAATTGGTCAGGTATGAATATATAAAAAGCAATCGTTTTCTATAAATGAAACAACAGTTCAAAATATAATTGAAGGGAAATTTGGTGTGTAATTGAAATGGAGCTTCGAAAGAAGCGGGAAGGCTATTTAAAGAAACTGTAGAACTGCTTGAGAGAAATAAAACAAATGTAATAAAGAGATATACTACATCCCTGGATGAGAAGACTGAATATTGCAAAGTTGCTTCTTCTTCCCCAACTATTTTAAAAGCTGAATTAAAATTTTACACACACCCACACCCACATACATACATACACAAAATCAATTTGCTTCAGACAATGGTATGAAAAATGGCTTAAGCTGGTTTAATAGACCATATAGAAAAGAATGAATATGGTAACAAATGTTTGAAAAAAGAGAAATTAAAAAAATGCTGGCATGTCCTATCATATATTAAAATAATGCAAACTTAGCATAATTACATTAGTATACTTATAGTTCTCTATAACACAAATCCGTAACTCAGAACAAGGTATCCTGTAATAAATTTTACCATATTTAAGAGCTTATTGGTTGCAAATGAGATCTTGTATACATCCAAGAAAGGATAGATGATTCCAAAAATATTCTTGAACAATCTTATCACTGTTTGGAAAGAAAATAAGATAATGCATTTACCTGGCAGTGTGACATCTTATAAAATTCATATAGATTAAAGAGGTAAATGCACCAAAAGGCAATTGAAACATTATTAAACTTGAAGCAAACAAAAGTGACTATTTAATTGCTCTCTGGTGGGGAGAAGGATTTTCTGCTTATAAAATCAATGAAGGAAATCACAAAGGAAAAAAGAAGATTGATTTGACTTTATAAACATCTCAAAGTTATGAACATAAAAATATCACAAACTAAATTAAAAGACAGACAAAACATAGTAGAACTGAAACAATTTTTGATATCCCTAATATATGAAGGTTTAATATAAATTCATAACAGAAACCTTGTGACAAGCAGCTGGACAAAAGAATTGAAGAGGCAATTCACAGGATAGAAAAATAACATAACTAATAAAGGCAAGGACAAAATATAGAAATAAAAAATGAGATAACAGAAGAGGATATTCTTTGTCTACCTAGGCAAAATGTATAGATGGTACTAACCAGTGCTAGGGAAGGCCACTGACTCTCCAGTATGCTCCTTGAGAAGTGAAAAACAATGTTACCTTCCCAGAAGGCAGGGTAAAATTATTGAGGAATGACTAGAACTTCAAACTGTAGTACTAATTCTACCAGGACTCCATCCTCAAACATAGTCTGTGATTTAAAAACGAAAGTTATGAGTTGGATATATTGATCTGTACTTGTAATTTTAGCAATTTAAGAGGAAGAAGTAGGAGAATAATAACCCATATCATAACCCATGGCCAGCACAAGCACAAGAAAAAATACACAAGACCCTCTCTGAAAAACAAAAGACTGACAAGTGATGGGTATTGATTAAGATGCATTATCCTCATAAATTAACATGTTGAATTGAAACTCCTTTGTATAACTACTTAAAAATATTTTAAAAGTATAGAAAGATTTGCTAAAAAGGGACTGGTTGTGTGACTCAAATAGTAGTCACCAGGTATTGAGGTAAATTCCCAGTACCATTCTCCCCAATAACTAGAAAACATGAGAGTTATGATTAAGTACATTCTTATGAAAATTTTTTCAACAGTAAAAATGAGAAATACTTAAATGATGTGCAGTATAGCCCCTTAGTACCATCCTGTGCATTCTTTTTCTTCGTTTGTTTATGCAAGTCCTGGGGCTCAAAAGCAGGCCCTGGGCACTGTTAGCTTTTGAACTTTTATGCTGAAAGCACTATTGTGTTCTACCATTTGAGCCACAACTCCACTTTGGACTATCTTTTCTTTTTTGCTTTTTATTTTTTAGTTTTGAGTGACTTTTTTTTTATTGTGAAAATACTGTACAGAGGGGTTACAATTACGTGGGCAAGATAATGAGTACATTTCTTATCAAGCATTGTAGCCTCCTCCTTTGTTTCCCCTTCCCATCCCTTCCCATCCTCCCCCACCCCCCACCCAATCCTCCCCCCCCCACCAAAGTTGTAAAGTTCGATTTCGACATAACGACTTGTACATCTCATTGTTGCAATGGGTCCACCTGTAGCCCTGTTTAAACGATTTGTTTTTTCCCTTCCCCTCCACAAATTATACCAACATCAAATACAGTGAAAGCACGGGTTATTTTTTTCTTGACTAGTTAATTGGAGACAAAAGTCTTATGGACTTTCCTGCCTGATCTGGCTTCAACCTCGATCCTCAGATCTCAGCCTCCTGAGTAGCTAATAATATAGGCATGAGCAACCACCACCTGGCTTGTACATTCTTGTTACCAAAAAATTTTTAAGCTAAAAGGAAAATGCACTGTGGTAAGTGAGAAAAAAAACATGCATTGTAATATAGGAACACTGTGATGTTTGCCTATGAAGTGGGTAATTTTGAGCAATTTTTACTTTCATAATACATTTTTGTATTTTTCAACTCTTTATAATAAATTTTCATTCAGTCAGGAAAATACAAGAACTTCATCCTTTCCAGTAGGCTCATTTGCCTAATTTGTTATCTCTTAGCTAACAAAGTCATTCACACTGAAAACTCCCCAATAGCCAGGAGCTCAAGCTGCACACAGATGAGAGGCAAACTTGCAGAGTATATTGGAAATACATGAGCCACTTTTGATGTACTCTACAGAATGCGACAAATGGGTATTTGTGTAAATCAATACACCTCTCGGCGAAGGGACTAATAGTTTAATGTGAATAGCAAGGCAATGCAATGGGAAACCAGTACTCTTGTTTCCTGTCAGTATTTTTAAAGTTCACTCTCATAACTCTGTTCCCTTGACCTTTATCAGTGATACCTACCAGACATCCACTTGCTTGTAGAGTTCTAGCTGGACATCTTGCCTATCAACCTTCATTCCCCTGTCTCTCTATGTCTCATTTTGGGCAATGCTTTCCTGCACTGCTCATTTTTTAGCTATGTTATGATTGTTCTTTGAATAATAATTAACTCGGTCCAATTTAAGAATATTTCATTTCAGTGCATACAATATAGATTAAATACAGATTCTTTTTTTTACTTTAGTGCTTTTAAATCAGGTTTATTATCATCATGAATCCTAGCAATAATTACTTATGTACATATGAATGCTGATAAGTGGGAAAACCAATATGCACAAAAATTCAGGTATCTTGTAATGCTCTGAAATGAACAGTCCCAAAGCAAATGAGATCCTTCGATTTTTCCAAAGCAAAATTCATGCCAACTGTAAGCTTCACAAAGTCTTATCAATGTCCCCAAACATATGAAGATGATATACTATTATTTGGGCTCAGAGTTTTCAGCCATAACATTGCCTAGCCCCTTCCTAGTTGCTGACATATATTTATATCCAGATAACCCACAGAGTAATAGTTCTCTTTGCTCTTTGAATTGATTTCTTTATATAGTCTTGTCTCCATTGTCTCCCAACTTCATTTTTAAAACACAGTAATTCTAGGACAGCTTAATTATGTGAAGAAGTTCTTTTTTATTGTCAAGGTGATGTACAGATGGATTACAGTTACATAAGTAAGGTAATAAGTACATTTCTTGTCAAACTTGTTGCCCCTTCCCTAATTTTTCTCTTGCTTTCCCTCCCCTCCCAAATCTCACCCCAAGTTATACAGATCATTTCCAACATATTGTCTTGTCTGTTGCATTGGTTCCCCATTTGTCCTTTGTCTCACCATTCTATTTTTCCCTCATATTTTTTTAACTTAAGAAGCATTGAATATTTTTCCTTGCCAAATATATTCTACTGGTATAATCCTATTTCATGTAATATGTTTACTTAAAACATTTCTACCCAGAGGTAAAATATTTAAGCAAGTTTGCATTGTAGATAATATTTTGCTAATTAGCATCCTAATGTGGGACCCTGTAAATAGAGTTCAACCTAAATGTGAACAGTGTTTTCCTCAGGTTAAAGAGACTGCTCAAGGCTAGGAGGTGTTAACCGCCATCACACTAGAACAGCTGTCTGATTAATTACAATGGTGTGAACTTGGTCATGTTTTAGAGATGATGTTCCCTCCAGAGCAATTGACTAGATAATTGTGCTGCCAGGGGACCTAAGTGGAACTCAGTAGGTATGAGACCTGAGCCTGGAGCTGTCTCAACCTATTGTCACTTACCGTATCAAAGGGAACATGCTTTGTGAGGATTATCACTTCCAGTAATTATGTATAATTTCTACCATCTTGTAGGATAAAATTAAGACACACTTAATTCTCTGTCCCTCAGAGCAAGTGACCCCAACAATCAATGTACCAGGGACTAAGTAGTGGTCTAGTTTTCTTGTCTAGAAAACAGAAACTAGATTTGATAAAATTCATATCTCATCCATCTCTGTTGGCTTTATACCTAATAGCAAAAAATATAATTCAGTGTCTGGAGTGAGAGTCATTTTCTTTCTCTCCCAGCTACCATTTCCTTCATATACAAATCTATCTGGTTAGACTTGATTTTGCAATTCTTCTGATCACCTAAAATTTTAGCAAATATATCCATGAAGTTTAAACTGCCATAGAAGTTTCTGATGCCATTGTTATCTGTGTACACATGAATAGGAGCATATGTATGCATGATTGTATATTTGTATATGCCTCCTACATGCCTCCTACAGGAGGTTTTTACACTGTCTAAAGATGACTTTCTTAGCAATAGTAGCTGAGAAGGATGCTTACTCACATGTACTGAGCAGGAGTCAGAAATACTGCTTCTCATTCTACAGTGCACAGAACAGCTTCCCCCCAAAAGAGTGATCTGACCTAAAATATCAGTTGTGTTCAGGTTGAGAGACCCTGGCCTACGTGTGTGTATAGTTTTGTTAAACTCACGTGGATACTGCATACAAACACTCTCATTATAAAGAACGGCTCTTTGAATTTAATTTGTTCTAACTAGATCAACAAGACATTGTTTTCCCAGCCATCTGTTGAGACACGGAAATAAACTTTGCTGTCCACAGCCTGACATTTCATCCATGTTTGTCTTAATGAGACTTCACTCTGGTTTGGTTACCCTCCTCTCTGCTCAACAGATTGCATCAAAGTCTGGTTTAGAGAAAAGAGGCCAGCACCGCTCTGTGTTCTAGAGGAAGTTGGCTGACCCTCTCCCTTTGTCTAAAAAGGGAACAAGTATATGCCATGTGTATTCAGAATTTTGTAACAAGGATGTTGTTCTATAGAGTAAGTCTAAGTTTGATTCTAATCGTGTCCTAAGACTCTATGACTGATCATTTATCTTTGGATAATTGCTGTACCTATTCCTAGAAAACTGAGATTTTATAGTTGCAAATGTTTTTGAAGATGATGTGGTCTAGAAAGATTATGGAATAGCTAGGGTTAGAGCTTAATGGTAGAACATTTGCCTCCTGTTATGCAAAAAGTCATGGCTACAATCTATCCCAGAGAGAAAGGGGCGGGGGAGAGACAGAGATAAAGACAGAGACAGACAGAGACAGAGACAGAGACACAGAGATTGATGACAAGGGAAAAATAAAGTCAAACCTGGTGCCAGTGACTCACACCTGTATTCCTAGCTACTCAGGAGTCTGAGATCTGAGGATCACAGTTCAAAGCCAGCCTGGAGGCAGGAAAGAATTTATCTTTGGATAATTGCTGTACCTATTCCTAGAAACTGAGATTTTATAGCTGCAAATGTTTTTGGAGAAGATATGGTCTAGAAAGATTATGGAATAGCTAGGGTTAGAGCTCAATGGTAGAACATTTACCTCCTGTTATGCAAAAAGCCATGACTACAATCTATTCCAGAGAGAGAGAGAGAGAGAGAGAGAGAGAGAGAGAGAGAGGGAGGGAGGGAGACAGAGACAGAGAAAAAGACAGACAGAGACAAAGACACAGAGACACTGAGATTAGTGACAAGGGAAAAATAAAGTCAAGCCTGGCACCAGTGACTCACACCTGTAATCCTAGCTACTCAGGAGGCTGAGAGCTGAGGATCACAGTTCAAAGCCAGCCTGGGGGCAGGAAAGTCCATGAGACTCTTATCACCAATAAACCACCAGAAAACCAGAAGTGGCACTGTGGCTCAAGTGATCTCTAGAGCACTGGCCTTGAGCTGAAGAGTAGAGGGACAAGCGTCCAACCCCAGAGTTCAAGCTTTATGACAGATTAAAAATAGTCAACACATGTTAAGTGACTTCATCAATGGCACAGAGTGAATAAACTCTACAGCTTAAAAATACCTGCTCCTGGCTATTTTCTCTGCCACATTGTGCTACTGAAAATGTTTTTAAAAACTACCAACTAATTTTTTCATTTTTAAAGAAAGACAGCCTCTTCTGTAAATGGTGCTGAAAACTAAATGGTGTAGAAAACTAAAACTAGAACCTTATATATCACCCTACACCAGAATCAATTCCAAATGGATCAAAGACCTCAGAGTCAAAGCAGTCACCCTGAAAACATTACAGGATGGAATAGGAGAAACCCTAGGTCTCCTTGGCACAGGCCAAAATTTTCTTAATAGAGACCCAGGAACACAACAAATGAAAGAAATGTTAGACAAATTGGATTGCATAAAGTTGCAGAGCTTATGCATGGCAAAGGACATAGCTAGCAAGATCAATAGAAAGCCCACGGATTGGGAGAAGATCTTCACTAGCCATACAACGGACAAGGGTCTCATATATAAAATATACGTGGAACTCAAAAAATTAAATCCCCCAAAAACAAATCCTCAAAGAAACAACTGCCTAATAAATAAGTAGGCTAAAGACTTAAAGAGAAATTTCTCTGAAGAGGAAATAAGAATGGCCAATAGAAACATGAAGAAATGCTCAATTTCGCTATCCATAAAAGAAATGCAAATCAAAATAGCATTGAGATACCACCTCACCCCAGTTAGAATGGCCATAATCAAGAACGCTAATAACAACAGAAGCTGGAGGGGATGTGGCCAGAAGGGAACCCTACTGCATTGTTGGTGGGAGTGTAAACTTGTTCAACCACTTTGGAAAGTAGTATGGAGGTTCCTCAAATCACTATGACCCAGCAATCCCATTTTTGGGCATTTACCCAAATGATCACAAACAGGACCATACTAAAGCTACCAGCACTGGGTTTATTTCAGCATTATTTACCATAGCTAATATATGAAACCAACCCAGATGCCCCTCAGTAGATGAATGGATCAAGAAAATGTGGTATATATACACACAATGGAATTCTATGCCTCCAACAGAAAGAATGACATTGCCCTGTTTGTTAGGAATTGGAAAGACTTGGAAAAAATTATATTAAGTGAAGTAAGCCAGGCACAAAGAAACATAGGTCCCATGGTTTCCCTTATTTGCAATAACATATGTCTGAGACAAGCAGAAATGGTCAGATAAGTTGGTGTTAGGCGAAATGAACCCCAAGATAAGGGCTCAAATGGTTTTTCTTTCTTGCTATTGTTTCTAATATATTTATAAGATGATTTCTTTGGGATGGTAAGGGGAAACAAAGGAGGAGGCAACAATGCTTGATAAGAAATGTACTCATTACCTTGCTCATGTAATTGTAACCCCTTTGTCCGGTATTTTCACAATTAAAAAAATGGAAAATACAAAAAAAACTATCAACTTATAAGCCATAAGCTAGATCTTTTTTTGTCACACCATTTTATACTTCAAGTATCTCTACAAGAAATCACCTGGGCTCTTTAAAAATAAAATCACTTTCTAGTAAGCACCACTGAATAAACACGGGATGTCTGCTATGATTCAGTATTACATTAACTATAATTTAAATAGAAAAATGTTTTATTACTCAAGTAAATAGCAGCCACTTCTCCAACCTGCCTGTCTACTGCTGCACCTGAACCAAGCCTTGAATTGGAATACTTATTTTTTCTTCATCCAGCCCTTTGTAAGGAATCACTGCAGTTCTCCTCTCAGCATTATCACTTTAGTGCTCCAGCTGCTTAAAAATATCAACCAACTCCAAACCCACTTAACCACATAAAACAGCCTTGGAAATGATAAAGGCTAGGCTGAGAGAAAATGGGGTGGTGTATAAGTGTGTTAGCTCTTCTGTTTCCCAGAGATTTCACAGTAAATTGTAGTGCCTGCCAATTCTCTGCAGAGAAGCAGGTGTGTCACCCAACTGTTAAGTTCTTGGACTTGCAAAGGTGGAATGTGGTTTCTAGCAGGGGATTTGGTTTTAACATAATCTCATCATTGCTGTGCAGTTGGAATTCAGAATGCTAAGAAGTTTATTGGAATGCCTTAGAGTACTTTTGACTCATATAGATGTCTAGTCTGAAGAGAAGTGGTAGAACCTCTCTGGGCCTCTGCTTAGCTATAAAATGGGTTGGCATCGTTCATAGTTTGTTCAATAATTATATGAAATAAACACTGATTGCTGTGCACAGAGTGGGACATGTAGTAATCACAGTAATTATCAGCATTTGATAACTGTCATTATCATCATCATCATCATCATCATCACCATCAATGGTTAATGGCTCCTGTAGTGATCTGACTCAGGCTTCCTACATTTCCAACATTTCTACCTCCAATGTCTTCTGATGGTGTCTTTCAACCTTCCTATACACAAAACTAAATTCTTTTTGCAGAGCCTTACATTGAAGCTTGTGGGGTAACTTTTCTCTTGTGAACATATCTCGTTTAGGGTTCTTTAACCCTAAATAGTTAAGGAGGAAACTGAGGCCCACAAAAAGGACAACTCACAGGATTTTTCATGGCTTTTCCGTTTCAGCTAGAGGCATTTAAATCACACTTACATCTGTCATTACCCGTGTTGTGTGATGTCATAGAAGGGATCTTCCCAAGGAAGCTATCTGAGTCCATGGCCCTGGGCTGCTGTTGCTAACTCTACACTGGAGGCAGATTAAAGTGGGGAACTAGAAGAGTTCAGATTCCAAGTAACCTATAATGTCTACATCTGGGCCACCTGCCAAAGCACCTCTGATGAAAAGAAAGGCCAGAGATTAAGTTTCATAATTAAATCACACTCTCTCTAAAACTTCACTCTAATCCTACTTTGCTTGTAAATTCTTTAACATATGGACAATATCCCTTCCTGGAGATAATAGGGAGCCATACAGGTAGAGTGAGCTACTGGCATCCCCAAGGAACAGAATTTCATGAAGACATGCAAATGATAGAAATACCAGAGATTTGGAGTCAGTGTGTGTGTGTGTGTGTGTGTGTGTGTGTGTGTGTGTGTGTGTGTGTGTATGAGAGAGAGAGAGAGACCCTGTCTCTTTACATGCAAATCCTCTCATTGAGGAGGTGGGGAGTGGGGTCTAACAGTACCAGTCCCACTAGCCTGGACCTCTCTTCTCTTGCTCTTGGCTGAAAGTTTTCCTACAGGGACAAGTGCTACTCTGCCTGAAGCCACCACCCTAATAATACTAAGGCCCATGGTCCTACCAGAGGCAGCTCAGAGTTGTTTTACAAAGGATGAAAGGAAACCTGACATTCATTAAATCTGTTCATAGCAGGCTACTCTTTGTGCTAGATACTGTTACACTCAGCTTCTCCTTCCAAGCAATCAGTGATGGGTATTATTATCATTTCTATTTTCCAAGGGAAAGAAGCCCACCCAAAAAGTTCAAATGACTTGCCGTTGGTAATGGTAGGTGAGAGACAGTGGTAAGATTAAAATATCTATTTGACTTCAAAGGCCAGGCCCCTTTCTATTATTTAAAAAAAGGGAAAGAAGGAAATTTACAAAGCAAACTATAACCTTTCATCAGATTCTCATATTTTCCTCCAGTGAAGATAAATTCTTCTTATCGGTCCTACCGCCCACCAACTCTCCACAAAAATTTCTTCCCTGTATACCTGTAGACAAGAAAATTACCAAGATTACTTTTTGCTTTGTATTGCTAAAACATAATGCAAACTTTTTATTTTTTCAAATACAATTCTAATGTGAAATCATACTTTTTCCAGTTCATACTTTTTTTTCTTCTTTTCTGTAGGCACACTTATGTACACACGTGTGAGTGCACAAACTGGCATAGTGACCAGTTTTCCCCAATGACAATCATTGATGTAGGAAGACAGAAGCAGACTTACACACAAACTAACAGAAAGAAAACCATAAAATTGTATGCTGACCACTCCAGTTCCAGAGTGGCTATGAGAGACTCTTGAATAGTTTGAAGGTGATGGTGGCGAAGGGGACAAAAGAAAGGACAGCTGTTTTTATTCTGAAATTGACACTTCTTGGAGATTGGTCTTCAAAGTATGGGCCTAAGGCTGGTGGCGGCAGCAGCAGTAGCAGCAATAACACCCAAGGGATTGATAGAGATGGAAATTCTGGACCCTCCCTTAATATGCCAAATGCAAATACCAGGTGTGGTACCCAGCAATGTGATTCAAACAGCCTGCCAAGATTGAGGTGTACCCTACAATTGTGAGCTGCTGATCTAAAGTTCCACCCATGACTTTAAATTCTACACACTCACAGAAATGTGTTAATAAGTACTTTCTGTGGGTGTTCCAAGATGAACCTGTGGATCGGCCCCCAGTTGTTCTCACAGCATGGGTCCTAAACCCCTTAAGAAGATGCCTCGTACTAGTCTTTGACCTGTTGGACATCCTTAATATTTGTAGAATTTATGAGCAGCAAGAACAATGTAAGGTGTGTCTGAGTGGATCTAGGCATGCATGCTGATTCCTTTGGTGGATAGGCAATGCTTATAAGAATTTCTTGAAATTTTCTTATGGGATAAAGTTGGTTTTCAAGAAGATTCAACAGTGTTAGTCATTGCCTATGTTTAGAGAATATATATATATCTTCAGTACAGCCAGTGGGAACATTCTTCAATATGCACGAATGGCCAGACATGATAAGCCAGGTCATCCAGGAAACACACAGATATGTGTTGATGATGATAAAGGACAGTGTTCTCAGTGTTCAGCCCCAATGCCTGATGTCCTTTGCTTTCAAACTTTAGTCATACTACTGGATGCAGATGTGTTCTTTTCGATGATGTGCAGTGATAATAGCAATGATGTTTTTTTTTAACAGTTTTCAAACTATAACCGATTACTTTATCTCTGGGATTATTTAAGGAATCTGCTCTTTGTTTGGAAGCCTGGCTTTAAAAGTCTTGACCTACAGGCTGAAGTCGTTGGGATGGCACTGTAGTCATAAGATATGTTGTCCAAGTTGAGTGCCACAGGAACTGAGATGCAGGTGTCTTCATAGAGAAGCACGCATGCCCAACTTTGGGGCCAAGCCATGATCTTGCCAAAATACCTTTTCCTAATCCTGTTCTGGCCTTGTCTGCTCTGGCTGAATTGATGCATGGTTTTCAACAGGCTTTTAAAAAAAACTAGGGTTGATCTCAGAACCTTGTGCATGCTAGGCATATTCTCTTGAGTATGCTTGAGTATACTTGATCCATACCCTATACGCTCAGCAAGTTTGAAAGAAAGAAGCCATCCTGAGAATGGGCAACTCATGCAGTTAAAAAAAACAACAGGGGTGCAAACTTTTAACTACTAAGCTTTTCATCTCTTCTCCATTTCCTCAGAGGACATCCCCTGCTTTCCTCTTTTTTCTTTCCTTCATACCACTCTAAACCCATTCTACTCATACTCATTTTATGTCCATGTTATAATTTTGTTCCTCTTCATCATCATTGAACCTAAGTTTTCTCTGCAGTGGGTGTCAGCTGGTATGTGACATTACTTGCTTACATAATAATTTGATATAATAATCCAATCCAGAATTCTTGCTAGAGAATTCACTTCTGATAGTTAGCACATGTAAAATGTCATTTCCTTAGTATTCCTTTCACAGCAATAATATTCTCATTCATTGTGCTTTTGTTATTTTGAATGTTTGTTCGGTCAGCTGATCCTAAGGTTACCTCCTCAAGTAACATTTTCTCTACCTCATCCAAAGCCAATTGTAATTTTGGGCAATGGTGGGTATTCTAATCCTGTTGCATTGTGGCTTTTAAAGTAAGAAATTAATTCGTTTCCTCTACTAGATTATTTCCTTTATTGAAGCAGTCCCCATGTTTTATGTGTCTTTGTTATACTCTCATCCCCAGCATTAGTCCTGAAGTAGCAGTGACTTAATGCATACATTAAAGTTCCTATGTTGAAGCTCATCTCCTAATTGTGCTTGTTCTTAATCATATATTACTGTGTAAGAAGCTACCATAACAACTGTGGCTGAAAATAACTATTCTATTTATTGCCTAGTTTTGACAGAATTATGGGAAGGTCATAGCTGTATAGCTCATCTCCAACCCATATGGTGTCATCTGGGGCTGGAAGATTCATTTCTAACTTGGTTTCTTCACTCTTATATATGTATTTCAGTGTTCCCTGGCTTCTCTCCATAGAGATCTTATCCTCATTGGCTTATCTGCATAGTTTGGAGCTTTACATGGCTGCTTGGGGTCCCAGAGTTCTAAGAAGCTCAGGTATAGGCTGAGGAGTTTGTGATCTAATCATGGAAGCCACAGGAATGATTCTTCAGCCTCATTTTGTTGGCTAAGCAAGTCAATAAGGCTGGTCAGGATTCAAGGAGATAAGTCACAAAAGCATTGTAACCAGTTGTTGTTATTGTGTTGTTGTTGTTATTGTAGTTTGGTGTGGTTTTGGGAGTTGAACCCAACCATTCCACCACAGAGCCACACTCTAGTCCCTGTAACCATTTTTAATGTGAGTAGTATGTGTAACATGTATATGAGGATTAAAAAAACTCAAGTTTCCCCAGCTTGAAAAAGTCTGCCAGGTGCCAGCATGTGAGTCCTACTGGTATTTTACTTGGAAACTATGCATATTCAAATAGATAAATATAAAATAAGTGATACAGCAATCTGATGGGTGGTATAAGAAATGCTTTAGTAATATTGTTATAACATCTCTGTGTATATGCATTTTTTTTTAATTTAGGTATGTATCCCTACTTAAGTTTTGTAGCTGCAGCTATGAGCCTTCTACCATAGCTGAAAATACTCCAGGGAAACCAGTGGGAAAGTGAAGTGTGGTCCATGATAAAGCAACAGAAATAAAGACACAGCCCCAGGAAAGAAAAGGGACGTCTTGTGTCACACACAAACTGGTGTTGGCCCCAGAAACCTCCTGTGCTGCACAGCTGCAGATACACAAATTCTAGTGTATGTCAAGGGATGGATTATAAGATGTCTGAAAAGCTATTATTATTATTATTGCAGGAGAATTTTTTGTGTAGAACATTTCTAACACTGGTCTGTGGGAAAAAATATGCCAATTTATAGTATAAAAAATTTCAAACATAATACGCATTGGGACAATTAATGTTGAGCAGTGGCTTAGAAGCATCATTTGTAAACTTTACCACTGTATCTATTCACTCACTCA
Organism: Dipodomys ordii; assembly: GCF_000151885.1. NCBI lineage: Eukaryota > Metazoa > Chordata > Mammalia > Rodentia > Heteromyidae > Dipodomys > Dipodomys ordii. The sequence goes on along the minus strand of NW_012267349.1, from coordinate 1,137,614 downwards.
GCAGAACCTATAAGAAATATAGAACCTTCAAAATATATATTAATTTGCCCAGGCCCTGAGTTCAGGCCCATGACCGACCAAAAAATATAGATAGATAGATACATATATATTTAGATATCTTGCCATAAACCCAAACAATATAGATTTGCTCAGTGATTTTTACAAGGACCCATAAGAATTTTTAAGATGAAACCAGATCACTGTAATTTGGAGCCATGGGGAAACGAGGTTGAGCAGGAAATCCTCTAAGTCAGGTTCTAAGTGTAGCAAAAGTTTTTGATGGTTGTGGAAGACACAGCTGAGCACAAAGATACACTGTTACGTGCACTTGAAGCTATAATTGCATCCCCTGGGTATACTGGTTTAAAAACATACTTATTTAAAATAGAGAACACCTTGTGTTGTAATTTCTGCAATTCTCGATGGTGATACGTACAATTTCTCTGCCTTTTCCTTTCCCATCTCTTTTTACGCAAAGATTCACTGTTTCTTTAAATCACGCTTAATTAAGAGATTTTTCTGTTTTTTTTTCTTTTACCTGTTGTCTTCTGTTGGAAGCTGGTTAATCCTGAATCTCTAATAAATGCAAATGGATTAAAGAGAATCATGAGTTCAAGATTATTGTAGCTTCACTGGCATAATTGTTAATATCTTCACTGTCCCCTGGGGCAGTATAGGATTACATCAGTTAAATTGCTCCCTGCAACTGAACACGGTAACCATAAATGTGACTACTGTGTGTTCACCAGCACATTTGAGGTATTTAATTTGCTTGGCTGTAATAGATTGTCAGAGCAGTAAACGTGAGGCAAGTAATGTAAACGGTGTAATGATGGTAATTATCTGAATGGATCGATCATCATGTTATTGCAACGTGATATGGGTAAGAGCAAGATGTAGACATCCCAGTATAAATTCTCATTTTCAGCTTTATTTCCTTGCACCCTTTTTCCTAAATAATTTAAAGTGAAAACAACATAAACTGGCATTGTAGTTCTTTCCATTATCTCTTTCCATTATCCTGTGTGTTGTCGCTTTCCTAACATTTCAGATCTCAAAAAAGGTACTTCTCTCCAAAGAAAGTAGTAATTTTATAGAGCTGGAATTCTGACTCTCCCTTTGTAATTCATGGGTATCTAAATACATGAAATAGAAGTCACTGTAGGTTGCTTCCTCATCTTCATTTGTTAACTAAAGAATCATTCACCAAAGAATCGTAAAGCCACCAACATTAGCCAACCGGGTGATGGTTGATCATTCTGACGTTGCCCATATTCTACAATAGAATGAAACTGGAACCCAGACCTCATCCTCCTACTTGTGCCAGGGAAGGACCTCAGTGGTTGGACCAACTGCTGGCCTAGAGAACATACCACCATGACAGGCTAGAAACAGTCCTCAAAGGAAAAGCACATAAACCCATGCCTTCTCATCGTCAAAAGCTGGGAACACTGGTAGGATTCCACCATGCTCCTTTAGTTTCCATTGTCCAACCATCTGCTTCATAGTCCTATCTTTCTTTTGTCTATTTGGACTTTAGACTACAACTTCTTTCAAATCACAGCAAGTACAAAAAGAAATGCCAGCTATCTATAGAATTACTGCCGAAAATGTGTGTGCCCAGCGATAATGGTAGAGGAAGGCACAGAAGAAGGTGAGGGAGAAGGGAAGGCAAGCAAGACAGTAAGATTTTAGGGGCTGTGAGATAAATGGAAGATTGGGGGAAAAAATCTTTCTACTGAAATTAGAAGTGGTAGTGCCTCAGAAAATCTACACTTGTCAACACCTGGACTATGGCTTCCAAATAGCCCTCTCCAACTAAGAAGAAGTGGGGTCCATGAGTACATGGACCAAGGCAAGGAAAAGGCTAAATGGCTAAAAATGAATGTGTTGTAAAGGAGCGTGCCACTCACTGGCACAACTAGAGCATAAAAAATAGTAATGACTTAAAACTCTGAATAATTGAAAATCTATGTAAGCATACTAATATATAGGAAATGGGTAGACATATAAATGTATATTGCTCTATACTTAGCTGTGGATTCACTTTCTTCAGTAATAGTTACCTACTGCAGACTGTGCTGTAAACATAGCAAATAGAAATTTCCAGATATAAGCAGTTTGTATGTTTTAAATTGCACCCTATTCTGAGAGAAATGATAAGATCTCCTTCCATGCTGAAGGAAATGTGAATCCTGCCCTTGGAGAGTATGTCCACATGATGCTGTGTATGAATATATGTTCTGTGCCTACAGTCAAAACTATCAGTGTCTTATTGGAGTTGGTTGGAAGTTGCTCTTATTTTACTTATTAAATAAAAATGACTCCAAGTTACAGGAGGCATAAATCTGGCAATTTTGTTATAGTGTACTGTTATAATTGTCCAAATTTACTAGAAGCTACTGTTATTAACGTCTTACTCTTTCTTATTGATACATGTTATCAAATCTATGTATGTCATATTAATAGGTGATATAATCTCATAGGACCACTGCCATACATGGAGGCTATCAGTGAGCAAAAACATCCTTACATGACACATGATTTTATGTATGTATATAGATATATATACATGTACATATATATGTGTGTGTATATATATATAGGGTTTCATACAATCCAGAGTTTTGGTGACCCACTGGGGGTCTTGGAATGTATACTCACAAATAAGGGGTACTAGAGATACAATGGAATTAGAAATCACCACTTGTAGCCACAGTAATCATTGAGTCAGTTAAGTTACTGATGGTTGTTGTAACAAATAACTGAAAGTTACTAACAATAGTATACGTTCATAGTTTCGAAATATTTCACCCCAAATTAAATATTAATTGCAAAAGTCAGGGTAGTAACTGTACAATCAAGAGATTCAGTAGACTCCACTGAACATGCAATGCAAGTTAGCACGTGCAGAAATGGAGCACAGAGGCATCATGTGACTGACACAACATGCTAAGCAGGACCCAGTACCAGCTCTGTGCTATTCCTACCACATCTGCACAAGGAAGTTGCAGATAAACTCTGCAAGGGAAGGAAAAGAGAAGAGAAAATCAGAAACAGGAAATGTTTCAGACTAAAAGTTATTGTATGAATGACAAGGACAAGTGAATGCAATGCATTAATGTGTCTAGGATCCCAATCCTGGAGGAAACTCACCACAAAGGGCATTACAGAGATAAGGGATGAATAGGGGTGAGGGCTAATCATTGTGTTGTATTAATGTGTATTTCCTGAAAGTAAAAAGTTGGCTGAGATTATTCAAGAAGATATCTTTGTTACTCATAAATTCACAATTCAGGAATAACAGAAGCCATACTTACTTTTAAGGTCAAAGAGACAGAGAAACAGGGAAGGAGAAGGAAAGACAATAGTATAGCAGAGGTGGCAAAACATTAATGATAATAAATCTGAGCAAAGTCATGTGTGAATGCTTTATATTGTTCTCATAAATTGTACATTTGCAATTATTCTCAAATACAAGGTGAACAAATGCTTAGGAAGTGAAGGTATATGAATTATGATTCAAAGTCAGCTTAGGCAAATGTTAGCAATACTATCTCAAAAAGAAACTAGCTGCACACCTGTGCTCATGTCTATAATCATCATTACTCAAGAGGGTGAAAACTGAGAATTAGGGTTCAACACCAACCTCGGGCAAACAAATTCTGGAGACTTTGATTAACTAGCAAAAAGCCAAAACTGGAGATGGTGGCACAAGTGGTAGAGCACCAGCTGTGTGTGAAAAGTGGAGCAAGAGCTTGAGGCTCTGAGTTTAATTCCCAGTGTGAGCATACACACACTAACACACTCATACACAAGCTGGAATAAACTGGTCATGGAGCTACCCACTACTCCAGAGGAACAAGTAGGAAAGTTGTGGTTTGTGGTTAGCCGAGGCAAAAGGTAGCAAGCACAGCCCTACTTGAAGAATTCAACTTAAAGCAAAAACACTTGGAGCATGGCTCAAGTAGCAGATGTGAAGTCCTGAGTTCAATTCATCATGCTGTTAAATAAAGGGAAGGAAAAAAATGAAAATAGAGGAGTGTGTTAACCTTTATACCATAATATAAAAACATACCATACTGTGCACACTGAGTTAGAATGCTAAAGATGTAGAATCATGAGTGCTAGCTGGAGGGGTGGGGATAATCAGAGATAACTTGCACTTTTCAGGATGCAGACAGGGGTAAGGTGAGGGGTAGGGACAGGGTGTCCACAGTGGCCACATTGGAACCAGGTTACCAGCTGCAAAGCATAGTTGTACCATCATCATTTTTCTGCTCTTTCTTTTTAAACCTACTGTGCTTTTTCTCCCTCCTTACTATTGCAAAAAGTAGCCTAATAGCCACATGTACTTTCAATGCCCACAGAGAAGCATGAAAGCACTAATTAGAAGCAGCAGCAACATAGGAAAAGGGATGCTTCAGAATAATTCAAGTCTTATGTGTTATGTCCAAAGAGACAAAGGTGACATGTTTTCTCTCATGTGAAAGCTAGAATTAGTTTATAAATATGTAAGTAAATACTTTGGGAGGTGTGTAAGTGCACACAAATATATTAACTGAAATACAGCTGATTCAGGGAGATTTCTTAGAAAGGCTAAACAAAGATCAGCAAAATAAATACCAGGAAAGAGTATGGAGTCAGGGTGGACAAATGAAGAAAAGGGGGAAAGTACTTTCAAGAATTCAGTGCATATCCTGCAAAATTAAGAAAAATGAGGGAAGCAGGGAACAGGAGGAATGGGAGAGGATACCAAGAGACATTGCATTTATAAACTGCTTTGTTGAATTGCAACTCCTAGTTAAAATGGCAACTACTAGTTAAAAATTTTTAAGTCATTGATGAACACTAAAAATAGCATGTTTAGTTTGTGTTGGGAATTATGCTTTCATGACTTTACCTGAAATTCTTTGTATTCAGGTAATATTCAGCATTGAGACTATGACAGGTCTTAATGAAGTGGATTAAGATGTTTCTTACATTTACACAGTGAGATAAATATTTTAATCTTTCTATAGAGCACTCTCAGATTGAGCCATGATTTTATTTTTTTACCTGTTCAGAATATCAAATTCTGCATTTCTTATAATTGTATTATTGTAGCAAGTTGATAAGACAGAAGTCAACTTGAGATACTTATAATAATATTCACAGAAACCTGTCAAAGGTATTTCTAAAAGATTATTTGGGATCTTGAGGAGCTATATTTAGTTACTGTATTGAATGACTTGTCACACAACACAACATTACATTGATTTATTTGTGTTATTTCTGTATCTTACTGCAGGCAGAGAATTCAGCATTGGCTTTGGAAAATGAAAATCAAAGAGAGCAGTATGAAAGATGTCTTGATGAGGTAAGGTGAATGAGAGGCCCATAATAAGAGGTTGTACTATTTAGCATTTTCTTAGTCTGATAATAGCACATATGCATTAGATGTCCCCACCGAATCTTAGCATTTTCTCTTCCAAGAGGAAGTTGTAAGCACATGCCCCACTGTTAAAGAGCAGTGTGTGTGTACATACATGTGTGCATGTGTGTGTGTGTGTGAGAGAGAGAGAGACAGAGAGAGACAGAGAGACAGAGAGACCATCTGCCCTTCCCCTGCCTTTCTTTCTAGTTGCTTATTGAGGAATCTGTAATTTTTTGGTAATTGTTTCATATTCTTGGAGCACAGTTAGGATGTGCTTCTTCACTGTTGGATCAATTCTTCCTGTGCAGTAAGTGCACTACTTGCCTATGAATGAGAAATACCATATCAGCACAGTGCATCTGAAATAGGATGTCGTTTCTGGAAAAGCAAATCCTTGATAGAGTGGGTGGGGTGATGTTCACAGTTGGCAGCCAGAGGGGGGAAATATTCAAAAATTGAGCACAAGCCATAAAGAGGACAGGAAGTGAAGAAGAAAATTTGAGCCGAATGGAAGAAGACAGGGCCACACGCCCGAGTAAACTCAATAAATATTATGTGATGATAATGATGAGATGATGGCAAAGATACTGGGCATTTGAGAATCTCTGGGAGACGAGAGGAAGATTGAAGGGTATGCAGAGCACTCAAGGGTATCTCTTTGGGCCACTCCCCTTACACTCCATGTTGTATCTTCCTGCCTGGACTGCCCATTCACCTCGCTGAGAAGTTTTTTGGAGACTTGTCTGTGATTGGAGCCATTATTTAAATGAGATAACTTTCTTAGGCATCTGGCCCAACACTCTAAAACATAATAAGCATTCTTTGGAAGAGTCAGTTTGAGATTTGTTATAGTATAGCTGAACACATTTTAGTAAAACAAGAAAAACTGCACTTAATCTTATTCTGTTACTTTACCTGTGGGAATTGCCAGTATATCTTCAGTCTTTTTCTCCTCTAGCAATTAGGGAAGCCTTTTCCCAAGGAAGTCCTCTTTATATATTTTACCCTTTCCTTCCCCTGTCCACCTGCACACTTTCTCAGAAGTTGATGGATTGAACCATAGCGAGCTTGGGCTTAAATCCCAACTCTGTTCTTCTTTTACTCCTTCAAGCTGCAATCATAGTTCTTATGATCTGATGGTCCTTGAGACCCCTTCCCCCCTGCCAGTTTTGGAGGACTGCAGATTGTCAAGCCATGCCCTGTACTTATAGAATCATTCAGGGTGAGCCTGGCAAGCTGTGTGTCAATGAGGTCTCCAGTTGTTATATCTGCTGCTTTTGGAGTCCTATCCCCATAATACACACCAGTTGTATTTAGTACATCCATGCCATTGGAGAACTCTCAAGATATCCCTAGAAAAGAAATGATGTTTCATATCCAATGCTTGAATTGTTCAATATACATATAATTTAGTATACATACAGCCATATACATAGGTTACTCCAGCAAAATAGTCTTTGCAGTGCTCTTCTATGTCAAGACTTAAAAAGACCAAAATAATCTTTACAATGCCCAAAGGTAAAGAATCATAAAATGTTCGTTGACCTAAAAGACAACATAAGGATTCAGGGTCTGAGAGATAGTTCAATAGCCCTCACCTCTGCTCCCCAGGCACTTGGTCCAATCAAAATCTAGGGCAAGTAAGACCAAATAGATCTGAGGATATTTAAAGGTACAAATAATGCCCTTGAGTGATGTATATTGATCAGCGTAGTTTCACTTTAACCTCTTGCACTGAAATTTCCAGTGAAACTATTTGTATTCAGAAATCAAATGCATGTGGCTCACACTCCAGAAACTTCTTACTTGCCACAATTCTCTCAGAATAATCTCTTCCCATCCATGAAAAAGCTCACAGCATTTCTCATCAGGAACAACAGTCTGTTTTCTTATATTTCCCAGGAATGCGTCGTCCAGATTTTATGAGAACATGTTAGGCAAAATGTAAGTTTTCACCCACAACATCATTTCCTGCAGTTTCCACTGAAGGCAGAATTTTTAAAAGGAAAAAGTCCCTGTGTCTCTAATTTTAAAAAAATTAACCACTGCTAGAAACATGATTTGCCACAAGAGCCACCTCTGTGCGACACTAATGTTTTATATTCATGAGTACCTGCCCCTGATTACACATGCCAGTTGTTTTGAAACTAATTGCATGGGGTAGACAATCCATTATTTTGCATTGTGAGAGAATGCCCTCAAAGGAGTAGTTTAATGCCAACTGGAAATTCTTTTCAAGGCTTTCTACACTAATTAGACAAACTAACAAGATAAGGTCTCATATAAGTTATTTCCTTGCTAGTGGGTTCATAAAACATACTCAGGTGATTAACACATGAATTTCAAATGTTCCTCTATCCTTTTTGCTTAGATAGTTATTTTCTGGGGAATGAAGAACATATGGAGGATTTAGGGGAAAAATTGTGAGTCTAAAATTCCTTCTGTGTTTTCCTACTGGAAGAGGGCACTTGTTCAGACATTAGCAACCACTCTGTATAGATAGAGACACCCACAAATCTTCATCCTGGCTTGGTTAAGCATATGCACAGTCACATACATGTGTACATGCATACTCCTCCCACACAAATTCATACATATGCTTCACCATCATCTCTCCTGAACCTGTCTCCTGGTGTTCTTCCCTTGCAATACAAAGGCAAAATGAGGGGCTAATTTCATTTTTCCTTGGGAGTTTGGAAGTTCTCATCTTTGAACAAAGTTTCTTGGTCTAGGGTCCAGCTGTCTGACAGGTAATGGTTGTTTATTTACACTATTGCTTTGGCCACAACTCCTTTTGGACATAGTATTCCCAGGTAGAGACGCATAATGATATGTACAAAATAAGCAGATCCACTGCATTGCATTTAGTTGGATTCAGCGTTGTCCTACAAACTTTCCTGATGTCAGCTTCAGGCAAGCCCTGGAGCTGATGTTACTCTTAGCCCAGAGGAAGTGAGAAGCTCTAATTACCACATGGTAAATAGGTAAAAGAAACTCACAAAACAATCATATTATACTGAGGACTTCCAGAACAATTTCCCTGTGCTGAGGACTTCCAGGACAATCAGTGGAGAGTGGAGGAGCAGCAAGGGCATGTCACAGACAGTGGGCAGGCTTAGACAGTGCACCATCAAGGGAGGGACCCGGAACAAGTGGGAGATTTCCCAGCAGAGCTTTAAATTGCTGCTGGCTGCACCCTCCCTACCCCCCTAAACATATATGTTATCTGCTCAGAGATTCTGATGGGCTCTGGTATGGTGCAGAGCCTGGGCCTTTTAAGTATATATATATACATACATACACACACACATACTTATTTATATACACATACATATATATACATACTTATATATACACATACATATATATACATTCATATATATATATATATGTACCTCCTTTTAAGTTTTTTAAACAGCCCAAGAGGTGATGATGTTTAGCATGCTCAGCCAAGGTTAAGAATTATTGCAATAAGGCTCTGAATGCTGGGCTTCAGAGAACATTTTCAGAAAACCTTCACAGGATGGTACACTAGAGATGAGCTTGGATAGAGTAATGGGGGGAAAAAGCAGTCCCCTGTGGAGGTTTGGGGTTCTTTCTGAATAGAAAGCTACAAACCAACAAGTAAACCTACTCCCAGTGTTCCTGAAAGTGTGTTCCCAGTTGTTTCTGCATCAAAAAGATGTAGAATGACTGCAAAAAGTTCACACTAGTCGACTTTCCTAAGCCCTCAGTCAGGCTATGTATAGAGGAAATGTCACAGTTCCTGGTGCATGGTGGAGCTTCTGTGCATGAAGCTGAAGAAGCTCACTAAATCTGTAAAGTCATTGAGGACACTGTGGATGGCTTCCACATTCCAGAACTCAAGGGTAAAGAAAACAGTACCCTAAATGTAGCTTAGAAATAGAAAAAAATATATATGACAGATGGGCTGAGAAGGTGGCTCAGTGGTAGAGTGCTTGCCTCTCATGCGTGAGGCCCTGGGTTCGATTCCTCAGTACCACATAAGCAGAAAATAGGCAGAAGTGGTGCTTTGGCTCAAGTGGTAGAGCTCTAGCCTTGAGCTGAAGAGCTAAGGGACAGTAACCAGGCTCAGAGTTCAAGCCCCAGGACTGGCAAAAAAGACAGAATGGCTTTTAGGTTTGGGCCAAATAATGACAGAATAGGTGATAGTTCTCATTTCTCTGATCCTACCCTGAGTGCCTAAACTGCACTGTAGAATCATTATTCAGATGTCTCCATGCATTGCCCATCTCTAAGCTCAACATAACCCTTGCAAGTCAATGTCTCCATCACTGTAGGTAGAAAATGGCCTGCTGTGGTTTTCACATGCTCCAGTGCCTTCCCTATAAATGGGCTATGAAACAAGTGTACACTCTCTTCCTTATTTTCCCCAGACTCTGACTACCTTAAAAGCATAGGTATGCTTTGCGTTATTTATCTAGTACTACCCAGCATGATTCTTGGTGCATATTAGGTGCTTGATGAAAATTAATATTTAAATGAGTTTCCCCTGAAATCCTGCATACATATTTAGAGTAATTTCTTCAGTTGTCTCCTCAGAGGTGAATAGCCATTTATTTTCTACAAAACCCTGAGGATAATTCAAATCATCTGGAAAAGTGGTAGACACACTTAAAAGACTGACTTGGATGGGAAAGACATGGGTTCAAATGCTTCCCCAGCCATCCTTATCCTATTTCATGTGGGGCATGTTGATCCTTCTTTTGATTTCTTTCTTTCTCACCTTTATCTGACAGGAAGATATCGAGGGACATATCTATTCATGAATATTATGTGCAAGTGCCCATTCATCCACATGCATATGTACGTATGTGTGTGTGTGCGTGCACACATACACACACAATTACTTAATAAAATCTCTTACTATGTTTCAGATGTCTACTTGAACATACATTCTGTTCTCTGTCACTCATCTGTAACTCTGATCCCCAATAAACCCTGGTGAAGTGGCCACTTTACATGAGGCCCTGTCCTGGGTATCTTCTCTGTACCTACCCCTTGAACTTTTCACGACTTTAGGGGCACATGAGAACAGACAGGTTGCTCCTCCATTGCAATATATGTCAGGGGACACAGGGAATCTTTGAACCACATCATTTTTATGAATCTAGTCCCACATTCTTCCCACTTTCCCTCAGCTGTCTCAATACAGTAAGCTAAAACTCCAGAGCATCAGAAATTCCTGCACATTTGTGAATGCACTGTGTTCTTAACAAGATTTTAAGTTACTTTCTGATGTAAGACTTGCTTTGCATGATGAAATAACACATCAGAGTGTGAAAATAAGACAGCAGGGCAGAAGCATGATGCCTTTTGAATCCCTCACTATCACTTGTAGCTTCCCACTCTTTACCTTCCTAGGGAGCCCTGGGCTGTGTTCTTTTTTTTTTTTTCTTTTTGTCAGTCATGGGGCTTGAACTCTGGGTTTGGACTCTATTCCTGCACTCTTCAGCTCAAGGCGAGCACTCTACCACTGGAGCTACAGCACCACTTCTGGTTTTCTAGTGGTTTATTGGAGATAGGAATCTCACAGTCTTTCCTGCCTGGGCTGGCTTTGAACCGCGATCCTCAGCTCTCAGCCTCCTGAGTAGCTAGGATTACAGGTGTGAGTCACTGGCGCCTGGCTGGGCTGTGTTCTTAACTGGTGGGAATTGGTTCATCTAAGGTCTGGGCCTCTGGGCCTTTTGGTAATCAAATAATAGAGAACTCAGTATCTCCACCTTCCCTTCCCCTTATGCACCTTCCAGAGGACCCTGAAAGCCTGGCAGATGGGAGAAAGAACTGTCTCTTGTGTATAGAAAGCAGCTGGTTACCTGATAGAATTCTCTGTGATAAGGAAGGGAAAGGTACTGAGGCATCTCACCTGTAGCCCCTCTCCGTCTCCTAAGAGCAGAGTGGGGAGATCTCCTCAGAGAGCTTCAGGGAGACTGGAATACAAGCCTGGGACATAAGGCTGTCAGCTCTGCTCCATGTGTCCCAAGTCCCTGTGGCCCAGCCCAGCTGTTATTTTTCCCTTCTTTGGAGCAAGAGCTGGCAGGTGCCGCTGGAAGTTATTTGTTCTCATTAGCTTGAGTCTTCTGGTGTGTGATCCAGGTGCTTTAGGGCACATTGTTGAAGGCTTATGGACCAGGGCCCATTCCAGGCATTGTGTGAGCCTTGCAAAATTTTCAGGCACAAAGCTCCAAACAATAGTTGTGTTGATGTATCTAGGAAGCTTAGCTGGATAACAGCAGCAACAAAAACCTCAGAAACTGTCTTGATGGGGCTGGTGTGTGGGAGGTAAGCATTTTTACAACTTGCCTGCTCTTCTGCAAAAAACCCATGAGTCCTCTGGGTAATAGACTCCCCCTGTCAGTAGCTGCAGACATAATGTATTGTTGTATCTTTGTTCAATTTTCAGGTAGAGCAAAACAATTGTCCAAAGTACATGCCAGAAGGAACTATGTCCACTATAGAGTCTGTAAGCCTATAGGGCAACTACTTGGACTGCAAAGATATAACATATTTCCTCCTGTGGGCTGTTACAGTTAGGATATTACTCTATGTCTCCCATTAAATCATGACTAGAGCTCTTTTATGGGACCACTGGTACACGGAATGGTTTAAGTGAAAGTCTGGTTTGGGCGCAAGAAAAGAAAATATTGGTATTCAATAGTTTTATGAGCATGTAAATCAAATCCAAAGTTGGAGATCTGAAAAATAAGTAAATTATTTATAGTATGAATTAACTTCGGTACATTATTTCTGATTCAACCCACGTGGATAGTTCAATTCTACTATTTTGTTTTATTTGCCAGCAATAAAGCAGATGATGTATTGTTTGACTTTGACTTTTCAGCTATTTCCAAATTGGAAGGAATGTTTAAGAACTAAAAGACTTTCACAGTAAGAGTATGGGTCAATTTGTGTGGGCTCAAAAACCGTTTGTCACTCCTGTGATTAAGTATGAATAAACAGTTAAAGGGAAAATAAAGCATCAGTTAAGGAAGTGAAGTCTAAGATAAATATTCAGTTTGCTTCCTTTAAACTGAAAAATAATCATTTTCATTTAGATTTATTTTAGGATGATGTATGTTGTTTTATTATCCATAAGTAGCTGTACAAAGGAGTTGTCACTCAGTAAAACAGTTTGTGAATACAATGCATCTTGATCAATGTCACCCTTTCCAACATTCTCATTCATCCCTCTCTTAGTCACCATTTCCCTCGTTTTCTTAATTTTGTAGACTACACCTTGTATTTTTACTGCATTCTTCTCTACTTCTCTTCATTCATCTACTCCCCTCCTCTTGGTCCCATCCTTATGAAGTACCCTATTTCTGGTGCTTATTTTGTTGAATTTTGATTATGCTTCTCTTAGGACTTACATTAAGTTCTCCCTTGAATTTACCATATTTCAGTTAATACATTTGTATATACCTGAATAACCACCCTTGAGTTTGCTTCTTAAATGAAATTCTTAAAAATATTTTTTTCTAAATGTAGAGAGAATGAAGGATGGGGTAACATTATCCAAAAAGGAATGTATTCATTACCTGACTTATATAACTGGAACCCATCTGTATATCACCTTTATTATTACAATGAAAATGTTTTAATTTAGAAATTAAAAAAAATTCTCTAAAACCATAGTTGGTTTCAGTGAAATGTTTTTCTTTTTAATATCAAAGAGGTGAATTTTGAAAGTCTTCTGATAGAAAAATAAAACTCTTTGTGCATGAAGTTTAACTAATAAATTGAGAATAATGTGATTGTGGCTATTACTGCTTATGGTGTGAATATCTTCCAACCAAAAATTGATGACAGCCTGTGTTTTAATTTTCTTGGAGACCTACTGGTTGCCATTAATGATAGCCTGTTTCATCAATATTGAGTCAAGAAACAATTAAGTTCCATGCACATGTTCTCACTATGATCTGCTTCACAATTCTGTTCGGGGGCAACAAGACATCATTTAACATCACCAAAAATAAGTTTGTCACAGAGTAAAGGGAGATGAGCATGTGTCCCATGGTAAGACATGTTTACATGATGATGGCATGAATATCACTGTAACTATAGTTATGAATCTACTACCAGATAGCAGTTCACATACATCACTACATCCCAAACATTAACCACATAAGCAGATATGTAGAACTTTTATACTGAATGAATGAAGAGATGAATGCATACCAGTAACATATCTAGGCTATTTTAATGTTCAGGCTGGTCTTTATTTTCTTTTAATTTCATTGTAAATGTATTGTTCAGAGAGGTTACAGTTACATAAGTAAGGTAACATTTCTTGTTGAACATTGTTACACCCCTTCTCATTTTTTCCCACTTTCCCTTACCCTCCCACCCCAATTTATATACTGGCTTAAGAATACCCATAGCTACCTAATATCATCTAATTTGGGAACACAGTTGCTACTCTGAATTTTATCAACCATAGTCATGTGGATGCATAGCTTCAAGGTTATAGTGAAGTTGAATCGATGATTTTTTTGTCAAGTGGATTTGTTTTTGTTTTATTTTGTGACAGAGAACTCAAGGCCTAAGTTTCTCATTTGGCTTCTGGTTTCTGTTACTTTTTTAAAAAATAATCTATAAGTAGTGGTACAAAGGGGTTACCATTCAACATGACAGTTTATAAATATAATGCGTCTTGATCAATGTCAGATCATTCATTATTTTCTCTCATCCCTCTCAATTCACCCTTTCCCTCAATTTTCTTAATTTTCTAGTTTCATAGATATACATTGAATGTTAAGACTTCATTTTCCTCTCCTTTTCTTTTCTTTTTTCTAGCCCCCCTCCCTTTGATTCCCATACACATCTCAAGTATGATGTGAGTACCCTGGGAGTTATTTTTTCCTACGGAGTTACACCAACCATACTTTGGTTAATATATTTATATGTATACATACAACTCCATTCATGTTTACTTGTATATTTGTAAGTTATATCTAACATCCATGGATCCTTTGTCCCTCTGGGCCTGACTTATTTCACTTAACATAATTTTTTCCAGGACCATTAATTTCTTTACAAATTATATCCTTTGGCATTTTGTTTAAGATTGATGCTCTACCACTTAAGGCACACCTCTACTTCTGTACTTCTGTCTTTTTACTGGTTAATTGGAGATAAGGGTCTCACATACTCTACCTGGGCTGTCTATGAATCTCAGCCACTTGAGTAGTGAGGATTACAGACATGAGTCACCAATGCCCAGTTGTCAAGTGTTTTAAATCTGTAAATGAAGAAAAATTTGAATACAAATATATAGTGATGATGAACAGTCATGTGGAGAAAATTCCAGATCTTTATGTCAGATCTATATAGTTCTTTGCTTGAATGGCATCACATACCCTCTCCTGAAGCAGTCCTTGAATGGGAATGCAATGTCCAGATTGTTTGAAAATAACTACAATTCTTCTCCGTCTGAGGAGGGTTCTGACTTTCCCAAGCTGCCTGATTCCTGAAGAAATCTGTTCTGTTAAATTATATTAGTAATTTAATGCATAATGGAAGGAATCCCCCCAAAATACCGAGTATTCTGTTCCTTTCATGAAGAATATATTCCCATGACACCGGCAAGAACAGGCTTGTCTTATTTTTCTACCTACATATACTTAATACGTGATTCTGATTGCAAGACAGATCCAGCCATCACTTTTATGGTCTAGACAGGAAGGCAGAAGCCAGGCCCTTTGCTTACAGATATCCTGTAAGCTCAAGAAAATAGCCTGTTTCGGCTATGTGATGGGCCAGAATTTTGTCAGGTAGGGCATGTGGTTAAAAGGAAGGCCAGCAAATATAGTTGGAAGTGCTCCAACAAATTCAATTACAGCTTGTTACCGAATAAGAAGGGAAAGGGGATGTTGGAGTAAACAACCTCCAGACAATTCCAGATGGCAGCCATAGTAGAAAGGCCTGGAGAAGAGCATGCAGGAGAGCAGCAGTTCACTCAGGTAATAGGGAGTTGTTATAATTTGCCATTTGCTCTGCTGTAAGGAAATTTAAGCAGTGCAAGATACAGCAAAAGAATAGGAAGGAGAGGAAAAGGACATTGTCAACCAGCAAAGTATAGAAACTGTGTACAGATAATTAGGGTTACATTTTGCACTGCTTCATTTTTTTTAGCTTTCCTGGAGTACTTTACACATGAAAGGATATTATTTTTGCAAATATGGAAATGTGAAAGTCAAGGTATGAATGAGTTTTCCAGCTGAACCATCTTAATTAGCAACAAGGTCACCCTTGGAAATAGCAAAAATTACTTAGAAGGACATGCTTATTAAGAAAAAATGAGATCTTCAGGAGTAGAGGGAAGAGGGGATGAGGAGCTCATTAGAGATAGTAAGCTGTGAGAAGCTTATTGGTAAATTACAGTTCAGGCGTATAAAGTCTCATTATTATAAATGGCAACTTTCTTTCTTTTTTTAAAGGTAGCCAACCAAGTTGTTCAAGCTCTGCTCACTCAAAAGGTAGGTCACATTTTACCTTCCACCCTTCCCCCCGCCCCACCTTTTCAGAGTACTTCTGTGAATAGAAAACAGCTCACTCTGCCTGCCTGGGGAATTGTGATTAATAGTTGCAAGACTTTTCTTCTTAGTCACCTAGGTTAAAGGCTGCTTGTTTTAAGTGATATGTGAATTAACTGCAATGAATGGCCAATAGAATCAGGCTTTTGGAAAGACGTAGAATGCCTGTTGAAAATGAAGGATTTCCAGTATCAAATCAGTAGCAGGCTCATCTTTTTCATTGAAAGAATACAGACTTTAAATAAATACGTGGATAATTCTGATGCCTGTGATATGAATGTCCTCTTGGGGATGTTGAAAAGAACATACAATTCAGCACAGAGTGTTTTTGAGGTTATAGAATTGGTTTGATTTATCTGTGCTTTAGTTATGCTATAAGGGCTGTATGGATAGCAATCTTCCTTCACACAAGTGATAGTTCTATGAAAGGTAATGTGGAACACTTTTTCTGGGAGTCACTCGGGTAAATATCAAATCATTGGGAAGTGTGGTACTCTGTTGCCCTGGTCCATTGCCTTATTCAGGCAACATAAGATCAGGTTCTAGGGTCAGGTCACTATTGGCCCAGATTTGGCTGGTTCATTTGGCCAATCTTATTGGCTATGATCTCTGAAGGGCTAAACAAAATCCTTTAGATTTTGTTCCCTCTAAATCTCCTTCTATAAAGCAGATGCATCCTCTTCCAAAGCAAATCTCAAAATGTCCAGGAAGAAGTGATTAACAAAAGCAAAATTTATTTTTACTTATCTAATTTAGTGTGACTTTTAATTTTGTTTTGGTCTTGGATTATACAATCGTGATCAATGTTCCGCCTTTCATCTTTCTCCCCCAGCCCTCCAACCCTACCTCTGACCTCATTTTTTAAAACATTTTAGAATATGCATTGAATTTTATGACTGTGCTCCCCCTGTTTTATTGAAAATTACTTTTATCAGTGATCGTCTGCTTCCCAGAAGGAGATATTTCAATATTAGCATTTTTGTACATTTCTCCACACCTACTTATGTCAAAATGTCACATTTTCTTCTACAAATAATTTTAACTGCTTCAGATTTTACCCTAGCATCATATAAAGAGACTCAAGTACTTTTATGTAGAATTAGATTTAAGTTTCATTGCTGTACCAGTAATCTACAATATTAGTAGCTTCAATAAGCTAAAATGTTATTTCCTTCTCACATATAAGTATGAGAGAAGTAGACAGTACATGGCTAGTATGGTACCTGGTATGATCCCTGGTTGCTTTCATGGTTTTCCATGGATAAATTCAAAGGTTTTAATTTCTCTGTTGTTCTTCTGCTTTTGGAAACTATGTTCATTTTAGCATAAAATACAGTATGAGGGAGCACTGTTCTGACTCTGTGTTGAAAGACATCTCATACCTGTCTCTTTAATTATACCTGAAGAAAGGCAAGGAAGTTGTGGGGGGTGGTGTTTAGGGGGAGGAAAAGTGGGAGAAAAGCAAGGGACGGTGACAATGTAACTGTAACCTCTTTCTACATCACTTTGATGATAAAATTAAATTAAAAACAAAAACAGATTCATCAGGTCATACACACACGTACACACACACACACACACACAAGTAGCTACACAAAACAAGTAATAAGCAAGTAAATAGATAAATTCACTGTGTCACAATTAAGGGATAAGACACAGAAAGACATTATTGTGAGCTTGCATATCTCAGGAACCCCAGGAAGCAAGGAGAGGTGCAGGGGATATTAAGAGATTCTCAAGAATATGTTCAGAAATTGTGTGCCTCTGGTTTTTGTAGAGCTGGTAAAACTGCTGCCAAAAAACAAAGATTTCTTTTTAATGAAGAGCATGGTATAGGAAATAAGACACAATTCACATACAGATGAGAAAACAAATGATTAAGAATTGGCCCAGATTGCAAATTACAGACTTTTTGGTGGTTTCTCCAAACACTCAAGGAAAAAAAAGTCTGTGTGACAGTAAGTACAAACCTTACAGTTTGAAGATACATTATTGTTTTAGGACACAAAGGCTATTGTGTCACAATTTCAGCTCTTCAACGAACAGCCAAAAAGCTTTTTTTTTCATATCATATAATGAATTGGCTTAACCTGACATCCTCAAGTACCAGAATCAACAAATATTTATGGGAAAAGACAACTTCATTGCCAGAAGCTTACTATTTTGCTATATAAACATAGATTGTTCTGCTCTAGCAATTCAGTTATTACAAAAAGACAAAAAAGGAAGCTAACAACAAAAATCTCATATGGATTCCCTTAAAAGAGCAAAGTGCACACCTTTCAGTCCATAACACTGAAATGAGAATGATGTAAAACCTGTTCACTTGCATTTTTCCCTCCAAATCATTGGTCCCAGCCTACAAGTTTAAGTGAATCAGAAGCACAGAGTAAGCTCATATTGTATCTGAAATGTATTTTATCATCATTACATCAATTATACTTCCTGCAAAAGTACCCTTCCTAGGCTCTTCAGTGATTATGTTGCTTTGCTATTAAAACCAAACTTGGAAAAGCATTTCCTCTATAGTTAAATCTCTGCTACATCAACAATTTCAGTTTTATCTGCATGTTACTAGAGTATCTAAACATCTATCTAGAGTTTTTTTCTCCAGCAACATCTAGTTAAGCTGGTATAGGATAGCATCCAGCAGTATGAAGGGCTTATTGGCCCATCTCTCTCCAGTTTAGCAGTGGTCTGGGTAGTCTGGTTACTAAAGAGGGTTTGTTTCTATTTACTGGGCATTTATAGTCACACCAAATTCAGCAAATAGTGTATTTCCATGATACACTTCTGAAATAGAAATAGCATTATGATATTTTACAGCACATAGATTTAATAGTTTTCAAGAACAGTGATAACACAAGTTTACTTCCTTCTTCTCTTTCTTACTTTCTCTCTTTTCTTTTTTTTTCTTTCTTTTTTTTTTTTTGTCAATCATAAGGCATGAACTATGGGCCTGGGCACTGCCCCAAGGCTAATTTGCTCAAGTCTAGTACTCTACCACTTAGAGCCACAGTTATACTTTCAGTTTTCTGGTGGTTACCTAGAGATAAGAGGCTCAGACTTTCCTGCCTGGGCTGTAGGTCCTCAGATCTCAGCTTCTTTAGGAGCTAAGATTTTATGTGTGAGCCATCAGAGCCTGGCTTAAGTCTTGTTTCTAAGCAATCAGCTTATGATTTTTCCAGTTAACTTCAGACTCAGGTTGTAACAGTGTTGCTTTTCAAGTTGTATAAAATAACTGTACTCCCATAGGAACTGGATAGTAGTGGTCCAGAATCTTCTGCATAAGTGTAGGTGAAAATTACCTGAATGTCAGGCATGGAGTTTCCAGAGAAATTACACCTGAGGATCATTCAGGTGGACTGAAATGCTTTAAGCATGTATGTCACACTGCTCAATATATTGGCCTTTTGCACCCAGCTAGGATCCATTAGTCTCTATTTCCAGTTGATAATGATATTCACATTGCAAGGAAAATAGGTGTGGCTAATTTCTTGAACCCAAAGACTATTGTTCTTCCTTCGATGATGCTGAGCATCATCCAATGTTGGACATTATTTTCCCATGGTAAAATTAAACATCTCATCCCCTTTTGATATCAGAAAACACATCTGTATTTTCAGTGAAATTCACTTCTGAAGGCCTGAGTCACAGAGAGTAATGAAAGGTTATGAGTAAGGACAGATGTTCTAACCTCTGCCTCCACATATGAGCACAATCTTAGGCTTCTACACAGGAGAGCTATGTCATTTCTAAAGCTTTCTTAGGTTGGTGTTCTAGGTTTTGCTTCTCACTGACAAAATCAGAATAGTAGCTCTTATACCCACCCCCAATATGTCATCCTGCTTATGTATGTTAGTAGGTTCTTATTGGGAGGGTGGAAAAGTAATCAGATGCAAACTTCTGTCCAGATATCACCATATTGGCCAGAGAGTGTTATTTTCCTCTTTTTGTGCCCTCTTTAATTGCATTTAGTAGGCACACATGCTTGTATTTATTACAACAAATGAGGCAACAGCTGTCTTCTATCAACAACCATTCACACATGACTAAACATAATAAGAATATTAAAGCACACACACACGTGTGCACACACACACACACACACACACACACACAGAGCCAGGTTTCACCCACCTGTAATTCTAGCTACTTAGGAGAATTTCAATTCAGAGCCAGCCTTGGTATATAACACCTAACGACTCTAGTTAATTAGGGGAAAGCCAGAAGTGGTTGTGTGGCTCAAGCGGTAGAACACCAGCCCTGAATGAAAAAAAAAAAAGCACGAGGCCCTAATTACAAGCTCCAGTACCAACACACACACACACACACACACACACACATGATCCAACCCATTCTATCTGTCTATATAGTTTCACATTTGCTCAGTTCTAATTTGTCAATAATCGTAAGACTAATATCACATTCCTACAGCTTTCCTCCCCAACAATGTGCTCAGCTCAGTGAACCAATAATGAAAACTAGAGTCCTTAGGGTTCACAGGTGTGTTTTCACAAGTGAATGATGAACATTAATGATTGTTGAAATTAATGATTATTGAAAGGGAGCCACTTATATTTTTTTAAAAACCTCTCTGTGAAGTATATGAATTTTTTTATTATTTTATCCATATAAAAATCTTGTTAAAGTTTCCTCAGTTTTGCTGCTAAAAAATGTGTTAGTTGTTTTCAGGCCTTGGTTTCCTCAAAAATCCATACTCACTCATTTGCATTTGTCTCCAAATCAAGCGGGAATAATTACATTTTCCCAGCCAATGGATGCTGGTCATATTTATATACCCCTCAGTCAGATTTTATTAATTACTCAATTAGTAGTAATGAAAACAATTAGTGTCAGAGAGCAGGAAGTGTTAAACAAATGCTAAGAATAAAACTTAGCATAAGTGAAACAGACAGAGGATGAAATCTACAGAAAGCAAAGCTTGTCTTACAACTTGACAGAACTCCCTTGGCAGGGAGCACGGCCAGACAATGCAAGTACCCCTAAGGATGCACTCACACTACTGTTCATGCCCTGTTGGCTCTTATTCCCAGGTCCCTCATTTAAGACATGGTCTTGTGTTTCCCTACCCTGCATTTGTAGGCATAACTCAGCAACATCCTATACATGAATTATATCCATTTAACCCCACAAGTAAGTTAAGGACACACTTTGCTGGGAGCTACACCCCTGCAAGTAGTATCAGTGCTACTGGATGTGATGACACAGGCTTGGTACATCTTCCATAGTTACATTGTTCTAGCTTCATGGTCAGGTTGATGCAAGGTTTTAGGACAGGCCCACTGGCCTCTGTACTGACACTTTGGCCTTGCAATCAGAGCTGTTGACTTGTGCTCTTTCTTCTGTACAACCCCTTAACAATGGCCTGTAGCCTCCCCTTGTAAAAACAGACATCCGCAGACTAGATTTCCACATCATCCTCACTGCTAGCAATATTTATAATAAATGCAGAGGGTTGTTTTATGAGTGTTCATTTTGGAATCATTTTATGTTGCCTGTTGAAGAATGTGTCATCTAGATGACAATGTAACCTAAAGTATGAAAGATGAAAGCAACATAATTTGAAACAAGAGAATGCTCAGTAGTATGCTAACTACCGTAAAGGAGACATGGAATTCAGAAAAGGGAGCAGTCTTGGCAGGTGTGGTAGGTAGTAATATTTGAACTGGACTTGAAACAGTGGCCCTGGGAAACACGGATGTCATGGGAAGACCACAGAAACCAGGATACATAGAGCTTTCTAGAACAAGCAGACCCTGTTCTTTGTGCTTTGACAGGAGAATATATTTCTATATATGAATAAAACTGTAAAAAATATTGTTTAAAATAGGAAAAGGGTTGGCTTTTGAACTGGAGACCCACAAGTCCTTCATCATAGATGGGTTAAGAAGGAGCTCCTTAATGGGGCTCCAGTGAACCCTCATGCCTCAGGGGTGAGCTCCCTGCCTAGTAGCTGGGGAAAAGGTCTT
Organism: Dipodomys ordii; assembly: GCF_000151885.1. NCBI lineage: Eukaryota > Metazoa > Chordata > Mammalia > Rodentia > Heteromyidae > Dipodomys > Dipodomys ordii. The sequence continues at coordinate 1,115,649 of NW_012267349.1, read as the reverse complement.
GGAGGCATTGCAACTATTCAAAAGTGCTTCGAAAAGGTGGCCCAGGTGAGCTAACGGGGACCAAATTCCTCCAGACAACATGGACATCTACTCACAGGATGAGCAAGTTACTATTAAAAGGTGGCCCAGGTGAGCTAACAGGGACCAAATTCCTCCAGACAATATGGACATCTACTCACAGGATGAGCAAGTTACTACTGGCCTTTTAAAAGCCTTCTCTTCCGTGACCCCTTCCCACTAAATGCATCCCTGACTCTATTAGCTATAGTGTCAGGAATCTCAGCATGTTTTCACAAATGGCATCAAAAGGCTCCTTCAAAAGTGATAGTTTCTTTCGCTCATCAAATCTCTATTCATTGCAGAAAACATTGTTGTCCTTGTGGTTTGTGCTTTATGATTGCTTTTATGAAGACAGTGAAAAGGCAAAATATATAGGAGGAAACTTAAATTGACTTTATATCGCTAAGATTTACCATCTTCAAAAATAGCATGCTACATTAATGCATTTTGGATTTCAAGGTGCTTTTTTTTTTTTAAAAAAAAAAGGTCTTTATAGAACATAATAATTCTATCAGACAATGGTCTGTGGAAGAAAATGTTATTTTTGATTTATTTCTTGGGGCTTTGAAGAAATGAAGTACTATTTTTGACTAATGTTTCTGAAGTATCATCTAATATATGACTATGATATACAAAGATGTCTTTCAGCTATAGACTTTTTTTTCCCCTTCGATGTGTTTGTTATAGGATCTAAGGGAGGAATGTGTAAAGTTGAAAACAAGAGTGTTTGATTTGGAACGACAAAACCGAACACTAAGCATCCTGTTCCAACAGCGAGTTCGACCAACTTCTGATCTGCTTCTCCAGGTATGTGTTTATGTGGAACAATCTTTGCTACTGAAATGCTATTGACAGGAAGTTACTTAAGTTCAGAAATCGTCAGCATCTCTAGGGGAACGATGATTGCTTTTAAATCCCAACTCTTCTATCTCAGGAGATGCCATTAAAACTGAATGTCTCTTAAATTCTTGGCCTTTTAAAGCTTCATGCAGATAAAGAACAGCACCAACAAAGAAACAACAGGCACCAGGAGCCATTAGGAATCTTCTAGTAAACTAACAGAAACCTTGAAATGAAGTTGGGAAATAGTCATTTGCTTTGGGGACTGCTATTAGTAACTGCACATTCCCTGATAAGAAGGAATAGTGTTTCATAAAATGCCAAAGCACATTTGTTTATTTCCAACTATCTGTAGTTAAAAATACAGCTGGGCTTTTTTTTATAGCCCTATTTCTTTTGTTTGTAGAGTTTCTCCTTTCAACACAACACTTGATAGATCTTATCCCAGTATATTTACAGGCCCTCTCACTGAACTCTCCTTTTCCAGTCTTCACAGCATGTGGACTTCTGGAAAGTCAAACCATTGCATCCCTTTAGAACTGGCTCTGAAAAGGCACTGGGGAATATATGCCACAGCAGGGAAGCACAGGAATTAGCACAGAGGTCTGCAAGGCCAATCTTTGCAATTTCCCATCTGTTTGATCCCATTAATGGGCATATTTGCTCAAACAAGCTCCCTTGAGCTTTGCTCACAGCTCTTTTGGTCTAAGCTGTCAAAGGGTGCATTGAGGTTTCCCAGGAGCAGGATGCAACTGCTTGTTCTAGCTGGCTGAGAGGAAGGTCCTTCTTCAACCTCTCTTCATCTAGACTACACTGTCCAACTAGAGTCATTCCAAAATTCTCCAAAGCCACATGTGGCCAGGAACTACTACACTGGACAGTGTGCAAGTTGAATATTTCTATCAGTGTAGAAAGCTCAACTGGGCAGTGTTTTCCAAATGATCATGATTGTGTTGCTGACTTGCCTTCTGAATTTTGGCATAAACAACTTAGTATTCCTTAGAGAAATAATGGAAAATTGCAATTCATTTCAGAGAAAGAAAGATGTTTGCTAAAATTAAACATGAAAATACCCCCCCAAATTAAAATAAAACAGCTCTGTGAATTACAAAATAGATCTCATCTTTTAAATTAATTTCCTCTCTGCTTTATCAGTTGGTGCATAATTCATAATTCATAACTCAAAAATGTTGTGGGTGGGAAAAGGGAAAAATCATTTATCTCTATTCTGTTTTCTGGTCCTTACCATAGTAAATGTTTGTCATAGGGGATTTTGCATTTGTAAAAAGCCATGTTTCTTCTGCAGTCTCATAATCAAGATCCAATATTATAATTACTTTTAGCAGCTGTTGCCTGTTCATGAATTTTTCTTTTTGCCTGTTTTAACTTCAGGCTCTTCTGGAACAATATTTAAGGATCTGCAGTCTTTGTTTATGATTCATGATAGTTTATTTGGACGGTAAAAACATGTGCTGTGGTATCTAAGCTTTTCATTGGCAGTCACAAATTTCTTAAATCCATGTTCAAATGGCAGGAGCTGGGGAGGTGTGTACTGACAACACTGGAAACTTGGTGTTTGCCGTCTGTATTCTTTAAATTTTCATTTCCAGAAGCTCTCTATTTAAATAATATTTGTCAAAGGGAGGCCATTAATCATTCTTCTGTAAAGAATGATAGTGTGATGCTAATAGTAGCATCTTACAGTTCACAGTCACAGAAGAAGTTGCTGGTTTTTCAAGGGATCTGTTATTTCTGTCAAAACTTGAATTTTCAGTGATACTTTGGGGGTTAACTGGGAGTAAGGACATAGTATAGAGTGAAAACAAAAAGCTAGCTGAGCTTGCTACATACCTAAGGATACATATTACTTGTTGAACTGAATAATGAATAAATGATAAATTCACTCAGTAATTGGAGAGTTATTTTTGTATAAATGTGACAACTTTGTGTCCTGAATCTTCTTCTGAAATTTCCTATCTCATATGAATATTTGGGTGCTGGGCAGCCGTGCAGGTTCTGTCAGTGGACTTCACATTGAGTACTGCAGAATTCCAAGTATGTTTGGTGAAACTTCTCAATTTGTCTCTGTGGAATACAGCCCAGTGGTTGTCTGCTATGTGAAGAGCCACCTGAGGAGCAATATGGAAAGATGGTTGACCCCATCATGATTTTATAATATAAATTATAAATATTAGAAAAATAGTTTATAAGCAGTATCTATTTGAGTTTTGTACTTCTAGTTTATAAGCAATATCTATTTGAGTTTTGTACTTCTAAAATAGGGAGTAAGAAGTGACATGGATATCATTTAGCAAGTCCTTGTATCAAGAAAGCAAACTGTGGGGTAGAATTAGTTGACAGAGTCTGGTAGCCTACAAATGGAGCCAGGTAACCCAGCCCAGTGGCTTGCGGCCTTTAGTCCCAGCACTCAGGAGGCTGAGACATGAGGATCATGGGAGCCTAGAGTTCAAGATTAGCCTGGCTACTATAATCTCAAAAATAAAACATCTGTGATGGAGAGGGGCTGTTTCATTTTCTGAAAATTAAAATCTTGAGGCTGACAATGCACTTTTCTATTAGAATTTAGAATGTTATCTGTAGGAGAATGTATGGTGACAATTCAGACTACGAAAATCCCCCTCCCTTAAGATCAACAATTTGTACCCTGCATCTTGTTTATACATTTTTCTAATGTGGGGAGGGGTAGGGAAATAACAAAATGGCAACACAGGGATACAGGTTGACCCATTGTAACAATGAGATGTACAAGACACTATGTTTAAAACGAACTTTACAACTTGATGGGGGTGGTCAGAGAAGAGTTGGGAAAGTAGGGAGGGAAGGGATGGTAGGGGCAAAACAAAGGAGGGGTAACAATGCTCCATAGGAAATGTACTCATTAGCTTATTCATGCAACAGTATCTTTACAATAAAATAAAAAAAATAAAAAAGATCAACAATTTGAGCTGAATTTCAAAGATTCAAGAAGCCAGTGTAGCAAATAAAATTGTATGGTAAAAGTCTTATAGGGACTAAAATCTCTATTGGATCTTATCTAAACCTATTTCTGTAGATTAATCCTAAACCTGTTTCTGCAGATTAATCAGTGTTCCTTTTGTTCCCTCTTGTAAATCATATTAAACAATACTTTCACCTTAACAATTATTGGTATCTAGTGAAGACCTCTTTGCTGAGTGTACTTATTTTGCTTACTGTTTTTCTTCTTGGAAGCACACAAAGAATGAATTACACTTGTAACTCGACTTGTTACTTTTTTTTTCCTTCTCTTTCTGATGTGATATTTCAAAGAGTTGTACTATCTATATCTATAGGCTATGATAGGAAGAAAAGATTCTTTATAGTGTAGATTATTTCACCAATGGTGGAGTTTTGACAGCTTAGAATCAGGGGGGCAAAAATTTGCTGTTGCTTCTTAGCATATTTCTTTAGCTATATTTTTTTTCGATTATTGTATCAGATGAGAAAATTTTGAAATTCTATTCATTCATGTTTTTATTTGTCTTTCTCCTATAAATCTTTATTCCCAGAGTGTATGCTATCTAGGATAGATTTATAGATCTTACCCATGATTTGGCAGGATATCCAACACTCATATCCCTATCTTCACAACGATGCTTTCCTCTCTCTGAAAGGCAGCCTAGTGCCTTCACCCTTCGAGAGCTTCCAAGAGTCATGGTACCATCATTGTGCTTTTTTCTTGCTGGAATCCATGTAATATTCATGTTCTGTGCAACTCAACTAAGAAATTTAGGTCCTGTGTGGGATTATGGTATTCTGACCTCTCTTAACAGTAGGAGTTACTAAATACACTGAAGTTACTAGGCATTTCTTGTTAAATTTTCATTTCAACTCAACTCTTTCTGGACAAGACTTTTGGTGAATGTTGCTTTGCACCTTCCAGAGATAAAAGTACTATTCTCACTGTATATTAAGCTTCTTGATGGCTTAACACTTAATTTCATACTTTTCTCTAGAGTTAAAGTTGAGGTGTGGGTCTTCTAAACCCAATAACATGGTCATTTTCTTGGTGAAAAGGCCATACTTACTTCCATCTACTAATATCTATTTTTATGTCAAACCCTGAGTGTCTAATTCATACTTTAAAATACAGATTTTTAGATGTTTACATTCTTTGTCATCACATTAGCTGCTAGTATGTAATGAGCATAACTTCTGGGTAGTTGCTCATTCAGCAACACTGAAAAATATCTGCTGTCTTGAACATTTTTCAATGTACATATTTTATTTCCTCTTTTTCTTTTTCTTCTTCTCCCTCCTCCACTTCCTCCTCCTCCTCTTCTTCTTCCTCTTCCTCTTTTTCTTCTTCTCGTTCTCCTTCCCCTCTCTCCTTCCTTCCCTCCCTCTCTCTGTTTCTCTCTCTCTGTCTCTGTCTCTCTGTCTCTGTCTCTCTCTGTGTGTCTCTCTGTATCTCTGTCTCTGTCTGTCTGTCTGTCTGTCTCTCTGTCTCTCTCTCTCTCTCTCTCTAAGTGGTACTGGAGTTTGAGTTGAGGGTTTTGCTCCTACTCAACAGTCACTCTACCACTTGGGCCATACCTCCAGACTTTGTGCTTTTGTTATTACTGAAATAGAGTCTTTCTTTTTGCCCATGCTTGCTATCCACTGTAGCTTGGATGTCAAGTGTATACTACTACATCCAGCTATTTCTGTTGATACAGTATTTTGTGAGCTTTTTGCCCATGCTGATCTTGAACTTCAAATCTTTTAATCTTAGCCTCCTCCATAGCTAGGATTTCAGGTTTGAGCCACCAGCTCCTCAATATATTTTTGCCTTTTGCATCTGTATATTTGCCTTTTGCATTATTTTCAAATATCTGTAGTTGAAATAACATGAATAGAAAGGAAAAAATATTAAGAACATTAAAATGTGTGGAAGCAGTAAGTGACGGGTAGATGAAGAAGGGGCCAAGGGGTTGTTGGACTGAGGTAATAGAAACTTTTCCTTTGGTCCAATGGCATCTTTCTTTAGCAAGACGGAGTCAAGATAGGCAAGGAACTCTCAACATGTTAGAGGCTTCTTCTGCTGGTTCCCTATAATGCTAGGCTTAAGTTTGCCTCATGATTTTCTTCAACTGATAAGTTCTACCCCATGGCTGTTTGTATGCCAGCCATGAAAGTGCCAATAGCCCTGCCCTGAAAACATGATATCTAATTTAGAAAAACCCCTGGACAACAGAGGATCTGTTTCATAGTGGTCCAGGGATGCTGAATAACACTGGAACCCAGAGGGCCTCATATCTACTGGGAGCAAGCCTGCCACCCTGCAGGCTGTCATTTGAAGACTCTGGTTCTTCATTATGGGTGTCGATCAGATGTGAAACCTAAGGGGAGTGGACATCAGGGGATTCTGTTTCAGGCATTGTGCACTGGAAGGATATTAACTTGTCAGTGTGCAGAAAGTAGCCTTTTCGAGAGTAAGGGACATACAAAGATGGCTGAGTTCTTGCAGGGCAGGGTTTCTAGTGATATGTAATGCATAACCTTGAGCCTGGGATCAAGTAAGTACACCATAGAAAATGAGAATCTTCAAGGTTATGGCAAAAAGGTTTTTCCCCCTCCTTATAATGCATCGAAGGCACCTGCTTTGCCCTCAATGGCTTCATTTTCTTTTCTTTCCTGATATAAATTCTTTGCTCTAGTAAAGCAGAAATGCTTTCCCTCTTCGAAGCAACTATTCAACAGTTCCATTTTGTACATTATTTCTTTTTTTTTAATTTCTTTTCTTTTTGCTTATGTGGTGCTGAGGAATCAAACCCAGGGCCTCTGGCATGCAACGCAAACACTTTACCACTGAGCCACCTTCCCAGCCCTGTACATTATTTCTCTGTTCACAATGTTATGCTAGTCCCACCCACCCCATACCTGCCATTCCTCTTCATTGCATTAACACATTGGTAGGCAGAGCATGTTTTAGCTCTGGGATTCCGTGGGAAAATGCATTTCCTTTGGAGCCTCGGGTGTATAAGGAAGCCTAGAAGCAAGGTATTGTGTTATAAGACAGTTGAGATATTGTTCTAGGCATTGGGCAGGGCAGGTGGAGGCCTCATTATGTTGGGAGAGGATCTGGGGGAAGGTCTAATAGTGAATAAATATAAGGGGCATAGTATAAATGCCTGCCGAAAGGAACAGCCCATGAAAAGGCACTGGAAGTTTCCCTCCTTTTTATCCTCTTTCTAAATCCATATGAATTGCAAATGCCCCTGGAATATGTGTGCTATCCCTTCCCCTCTTGCTCAATCTCTTACACACATCTTTCTTCTAAATCCCAGCCTATTGGTGTGTTACTTTGTAACTGTGCCATGCTGTTTCCATTAATGTTTGTTTCCATTAATGTTTCCATTAGTGTTTTAATTCCTAAAGCAATTAAAAAGATGTGTTTTATCCACAAGCCCAGTCTGTGTATTATTAGTACTGTGCTGTCATCAGTTGATTGTCAACATAATTTCAGAAAGTAGACCTGGTCTATGGTTTCTACACTTGATTGCTTTGGCCTTCATTCTCCGAGGGACAGAAACCCTGCCTCATCAGTATGCAACCTGAACAAAAGTGGGGCTTGCTAATGCTGAATAAGTCAAGGATTGAGTAGACCTCTGGGACAAATGAGAAAGCTTGTCTGAGAAGAAGTGGAATGGTATAGCTTCATAGATGAAGTGATCCTCAAGGGAAGGAAGCAGAGAAGGGATCATGCGTAGCCCTTAAGCTACTGTGTCCATACTATGTCCATGAAGAAGGTAGATGTTGAAATACTATGTTTATATAGGTCAAAATGATTAAGGAGAATTATCTCTCCTTATTAATGGAGAGAAAATGCTAATGCTTGAGAAATTGTAAGGAACTGGAAGTGCAGAGTTCTGCATGCACCTCACAGTGTTTAAACATTGTCTGACTCCCCTCCCCACGACACACACACTGGGTTCAATTGTTTTCTAACCCTGGGGAAGTCCAGTATAAAATCTATGGGCTAGGACTGGCCTGTAATCTGCTTGTCTTTCTCTTTCTTAGTGATAGTAAGGGTTTCACTTAAAGTATGGTGCATCTATATATAGCATTTGGCTATGTGGGTTTCATAATTATAGTCATAAGACAGCCAGCATGTGTTGCTTTATTTGTTATTTAAGGAAGAATCATTGAGTATGTGCTATGTGTTTGTCCCTCTAGGTGGTTCTGAGAATAAAGAGATGATTAAGACATAGCTTCCGACCTGAAAGTATCATTATTTAATAAAGAGACAGATAATGGGAACAACCAATTGTATGCAGAGTAAGAAATGTAACTAAAATCTTTACAATAAGTGGTCCTCTAAGGCGAGGGTAGAAAAATCAAGGAAGCCTTCCAGGATGAGGTGACAGCCAAATTGGACATTGAAGGAAGAATCACAATTTATTAGGGTTTCAGAAGCAAAATGTGGATTAAATTCAGGACTAAGCTGAACATTGGAATTTATATACGCACTAATTCTAGGTCCTGGTTTTAATCATAACTAGTTATAAAGTTTGGCTTTCCCAAGTCCTTCAAACAATATCAGGTTAACTTACTGAGTTTTATTAAAAGAAAAAAAAACAGACCTCTGAAACGTATCATGCTGGTTGAATTCTCTCCCTGTGCCCTTCAAGAATTCATTCTATTTGTTTTTATCCAAGGAAGAATCTAGTTAAGCTGAATTAAGAGGCTGATGAAAAATGAAGAGCTCTCTGTGTTGAAGATTTGATTTAAGGATTTTGACATTAAATGAAGGCTTAAACCTGCAACATAAGTCACCACAATATAGTGATAGAACAATGGTTGACATGTAAATTTAGGAAATATATATGCTGCATTGTAGCATGGAATATTTGAGACATATGACCCAAACACATGCATGTATATATCACCTAAGGAAACCTTATTATCCTAGATTTAGTAAATTTCACACCATAAATGCTTATCATAGAGACCTAAAAGTTCTTTCAATAAAAATTGTTATTGACTATTCCATTTTCAAGAACTTTGAACTTTGGATGGAATGTAAGATTTGGAAATGCAAGTGATAGAATGTCCAGAGAAAGCAATGGTGATGTTTACCTAGGGATTTGATTATGCATATTGGAGCATTCATTTCTTGGCACTGGACGTTACAGAATGTCCATTGCTATCAGTGTATGTCACACAAGGGAAATCTTACTCCTAGAATGCAAAGATTAAGAACCCAAACTCTGACATGAAAGATGAGTGTTTGCAGGAGTGTAAAGCAATTCTGCTCTTGTTCTATCACCTCTTTTACAAAGAGGGTGCACTTGTCTGAGAGTTGCCCTGTCGCATTTGGGCGGTCACTTTCTGGAACTAGGCAATGATTCACAGTCAATGGCTCTTCAAGAGCCTCTGGGATGAATCTTTAGCCTGTCAGGCTGCAGCAGAGATCATCTTCCCAGTCCTCAATCCTAGATGCATAATCAGCCTAGTGGAGGGGAGTGAGGGGAAGCCAAGCCATCACGGGGGCAGAGAGGATACAGAACACCTTGACAATGGCTACAGAAAAAGGCCAAGACTTCCTGGAGATAGAACTTCAGCTATGTCACCAAAGTCCTGTGCTATTTTGGATGGTCAGACTTCAGAAGCAAGTATCTTAGACTTCTACAGTGCCTGGTCTGCCATACGGTAGCTCCCAAATGACCTGATGAATGGAGATAAACATTACTAGGCATGGTGCTCCTCTATCCCAACTCCACAGATTTACTATTTGCCCCTAAACAGTCACACCTGGCCTCAAGGCACAAAGACACACTCAGATTCCAGCTATTATTACATACAGAAGCCTTTATAGGCTCAGGTCAAATCTTCCAAAACCTTAATAAAAGTATTTGCACAGGTGAGGAGGTACATGCTAAATAACATTGTGTTTTGAATTGTCGCCTTCCCTGCTTTTCCCAGACCTTCATAAGGATATTGAGAGCACATTCAGCAAATCAATCAATTAAAAGACATTTAGGGGCCTGTTGAAACTTGGCAATGTGCTATGCTTTGGACAAATCAAGTTAAAGAAGTTTAGTTGTCCTAATAGTCAGTTACAGACAACACTATGGATTTAATAGATATTTCCCTGAATAAGGACATGAATCTAATAATTGAGAAACATGACCCAGACACTTGCCCTCAAAACATATTTATGCCAAGGTATAATAGAACCACTGAGTATTATATCTCAACTTTCAAGATCCCCTTGCTCTTATTTTCCAACTTTGATTGATTTCAGACTGATCCATACATTGCACCAAGCCACACACTGTGTATAGAGTAGTATTGTGATGAAATGGGCTTTTAGTCTAATGGGGTGACTTTGGAAACTGGTTTAGATGGAAGGGACTGACGTAATGCCTCATCTCTGAAAATGCATATTGGAGAGTCAAGAGGGAGAATTAACTGTCAAGTAACAGATAACAAAAGACTCAAGTAGACTAGGGTTCAAGTCCCTTTTCTGCCACAGTTTCCAAGGGCAAGTTTCTGAGATGACTATAAGGCTTATTTTCCATCTGAGCAATAAAGCAATGGCAAGGTGTCTAAAAATCCTAACACGTTGACTGCCACATAGCAGAAGTCAATGAACACCATAGCTCTCGTCTGCCTCTTCCTGGGTCTGGGTAGCAAGGGAATGAGGGAGATGGATCAGGTGACCTAATTTCTCACAAGGGTATTTTTCTATAACTTGGCTTGAGGGGAGGAAGTGTTAAGGTAAAAATACACTGTATTAAATCAATTTCTCTTTATTATTGACTTGTAGGTCTTTCTTGGGAATTTGTATACAGATTCGATCATCTATACAGATTCAGTAGTGATGTTTAAGCTCCTCAGCAGGATGTACATGAGATGTGTTGGGGTTGGATGGGTTGTAAATACCTTGGCTTAAACAACCTAATTTGGTGGTTAACTCTGGAGACATTGCGAGCTCTGTAATGGCCACTGAATCCTTTGAGTAGAGCAGGACATTTTTCTTTCTACACTAGAAGAAAACTTTCAAGATGTTTTGAGAATTCATGAATCCCGACTCTTAGTGTCCTTAAGGAGATGATTCTCCATTCAAATTTAAGCCACTACAGTTCTTTGAACTATCATTTATTCACATTGAATATTTTTGAAATTCTCTCCTTTCCTTAAGACTTCTTTTCTATCCTTACCACGCGTGCTATGGCTCTGCACAGTTGCCATTGTACATTCAAAGGACAAGTTCCCCTAAAAGACAGAAGCCTTTTCTGATCTACAACTTTGTGGTTGTTTTACCCTCCCAAATATCTAAATATTCCATGGGAAAGGATAAGGATCATACCATGGGAATCTTATTGGACAATAGATACTTATTTCAGTCGGGACAGTCATCAGAAGTTCCCAGTAAAAGACTGCATTTTTATGTGAGATGCATACAGATGCTTTCTAATAAGTTGTGCTCATATTTCATTGGTACATTTGATGTTGTTCAAGGAAAGCATTGGAATTCTTGAATTAAAGCAAAGATGTCATAATGATATGAGTGCAAAAAGCCATTATCATTAATGTTGCAGTAGAATTTGCCATAAAATTGAAGAAAGCTGAAATAAAGAAGGTGATCTTTACTCTGATGCCTCAGATACAACATCATCTTCTCTGTTCAATGTTCTGTCCACTGCTAAAGAGAAAAAAATAACTCACTGCATTAATACCATATCAAAACAGAATATGTGAGACATTTGTGCATGTCCTTTGTGTATCTGAATGGATTTTCACAATTGATTATTCAGTAAGTCTCCAGCCTGTTTCTTTTAGTATTTAGATTTTGCTACTTTATGAGCAGACTGCTAAAATGCTAAAGATCCATATAATACACTAATTTGTGACTTCTCAAAAGCAACTTCCTAGTCATTCTATTTAACAGGACCACCAAACTCATCACTTATTACATATATTTGTGACCTGTTTCTGAAGAATATTTACCCCACTCTGCATCTACCCCAAAAGATTCTCTATTTACTTTCCAGTCAGTCTCTTATCAATCCCCAACCTCAGACATCCACTGATCAGCTTTCCATCACTATGGATTCGTTTTGCCTTTCCAAGAGAATGAAATTATATAATGTACAACTTGTTTATATCTTCCTAGTTGTTTTTTATGTTTATATCTTCCTAGTTGGATTCTGTGGGAAATTATTTATAAAATATAAACAGGTAGAACAAGAACTTACAGTTAAATACAGCTGAGTTCAAAATTACTGTTTACTATTCATAACTCCTGAGACAATAAGTAGTTAATTTCTACTCTCTGGACTTCACTTATCTTTTCTAGGAAAGCAGACAAAAAATACTGATTTCTTGGCTGTTGTACTGGTAAGTTTATGTGAACATAATATAACATAATACAATGTATTAAGCTACCAATACCATTCATAAGGAAATGGAAAGACTTGGAAAACAGTATAGTGAAGCAAGCCAGACCTAGAGGAACAAAAGTTACATGGTTTCCTTCATTTTTGATAGATAGAATGTACCTATAATTCTAAGCAAACAGGTGTTTTGCAAATGGTTACAATTACCTGAAGCTAGATGGAGAACTAGAAAGATTAGGTCAAAGCGCTCCCCCCCAAAAAAGGCAACACCAGAAAATGGGTACATACAAGAAGAGGGGTTGAGCTGAGTGCTGGTAGCTCATGCCTGTAATCCTAGCTACTCAGGAGGCTAAGATCTGAGGATCATGGTTCAAAGCCAGCCCAGGCAGAAAGTCCATGAGTCTCCGATCTCCAATAAAACCACCAGAAAACCAAAAGTGCCGCTGTGTCTCAAGTGGTAGAGTGCTAGCCTTGAGCTGAAGAGCTGAGGGACAGTGCCCAGGTTCAGAGTTCAAGAATCATGACCCACACACAAAAAAAGGGAGGGTGGAGCCAAGGAAAAGGGGTAGACAGATGAAAGAAGGAAAGGGGGAGAATGTAGTCAAGAATTTATTGAATATGCCACAAAATTAAGAAGAGTGAGGGATTAGTGGGTCAAAGCAGGGGGAGAATTTTGAAGGGAGGGACCACGATCAAGATGCATTATATTCAGAAACTGCTTTGTTCTATGGTACTTCCTTTGTGCGATTACTTAAAGATTCAGACTCTCCAGCCTTACCTAGAAAAGACAACAGTCTTCTCTCAGTTAAGTATAAGCACAGAAAAGATTTTATTGTTATCTCATCGCTACTCCAGAATAAAATTTTGCACATAAAAATTTTAAAAAGAGAACTATTATATCATCAAAAGAGAATCATTTTGTCCCATTTTTACATGACTTTTGCACCTCTTCCAAAGCTGAATAACTTTGGGGGGTTAGTCTTCTTTGGCTTCCATTTTCAAATATTTTGATAAATGTCCTCATTCACTTTATATATATTTATATACTATTATAGATATGTCCATTTCTACTTTTAAGGAGCATATAATTGAAAACAAATGATCATTTTATGGCAGACAAATTTGTCTATCCCTTATATCCATTAGATATGGTACAAATCATCCTAGACATAATAAATGGATTAAATATGTAGAAGCTTACACAACTTGCAAAGGAGGTACAGTTAAGCCATTGTTAGTCCTGCTAACATTTTAACAATTGTAATAATCATTCTAGATCATTTTAAAAGCTAATCCAATTCTGCCATTTTCAATTTTCTTCTTCTTTGTGCTGGTGCTGATACCTGAATTCAGGGCCAGGGCACTGCCCTTGAGGTTTTTTGCTTAAAGCTAGCATTCTACCACTTGAGTCAAAGCCCCAGTTCTGACTTTTTGATGGTGAATTGAAGATGAGAGTTTCATAGACTTTGCTGTCTAGGCTGGCTTCAAACCATGATCCCCTTATCTCTGACTCATAGGTAGCTAGGATGACAGGCATGAGCCACCAAACACCGAGCTAATTTTGCCTTTTTTTTTTTTTGAGTACTAAAGGAGACAAAGGACAAAGGGTGAATCAATGCAACAGTGATACTCACCAGACAATATGTTGGAAATGAAATTTACAGCTTGTGGGTGGAATGGGGGGAGAGGGAAAGTAGGAGAAAATGAGGGAAGGGATAACAATGTTCAACAAGAAATGTATCCACTACCTTATGTATGTAATTGTAATCCCTCTGTACAATAAAATAAAATATTATGTTTTATATTTATTGTCAACCACTTGACAATAAAATATATTTTTAAATAATGACTTATATACCTTAAACTGCAGTGGGTAAAAAATGCAGGGTTTGAGAAGCCATTATAGAATGCTTTTTTGTTGTTGTTGTTGTTACAGTTTAGTTTAAAGATAAGGGAATGAGTGTAGAAGAAGATTCATTGAATGCTGAAAACGAGCATGAAATAATATGAAGAAAGGGAAATTATGTGTGACACCTAAATTTAAGTCCCAATTGTGTAACATTATCTCTAAATCTAATATATCAAATTAAATTTTTGTTACTAGAAAATGAGGTTTTCATCAACAGGAAAGAAATTGTGAAGAATTTCTGAAAATCTGAAAGCTAATAAGTTCGCCAAGGTAGACTGATATTAGAAAAACACACAAAAGCCAATAAATTTCCTATATATTAGCAGAAACCAATTGGAAAATGTAATTGAGGAAAGATTTCATTTATAATACAAATAAGAAATATGAAGTATCTTATAATAAAACCTAATAAGAAATTTGTAATATCTAAATGAATAAGAAAGGAAGGACAGAAATGAGTACATGGAAATGTATATCTATTAGATGAGGAAAGTCAACTTTATTTTTAAAAATGTCAATTCTGCATAGCCAATCTAAAATTGCATGTATTTCACCCAAAATCCAAGATGATTTTATGGCACTAGTCAAGCTGATTATAAAATATACCTAAGAGGCTAAAAATGTTCTCAAGTAGCTAAGATAGCTTTAAAAACAGAGAATTATGCTGAAGTATGGAATGCAATGTACTTCAAGAAATAAAGTTATAGCAATTAGAGATATATAGATTTGGAACCCAAAAAAGTCAGATTGATAAAATTCCAAAATCAACCTGATTTTATATAGAGATTTATTTTGTGATAAGACTAGAAATGGAGGAAGTAAATTGTGAATAAATCATTGGTAAAAATTTGGTAGCGGTGGTGATGATAATGATCATGATAATGGCAATGCCATTGGAGTCCTGCCTGATCACAGCAATACAAATTGTATATGTTACTGTTGTAAATATCCAAAGTTATAGAAGGACCAAAAGCCCCATGGAAGACTTTGTTTTTCAATTTTACGGCATTAGGTAATTTCCCAAGGCATAGAAATCAAGACATAATAAATAAAAGTATTGTTAAAATTTGACCAATCAAACTTTCTAAATTCTACTTGCCACTTGTTCCATTTACAATAGACAAAAACAGACCAGGAAAAAATCTTCTAAATATATTTAAAATTTATAAGAACTTTCCACTATTTAGAGTCATGAATTTATTACACATTCAGGAAAACTAAGAATGAAAAAAAGTAGAAATAAGCAATCAATATGGAGAAAACATGGCTGGGAATGTGGCTTAGTGATAAGAGTGCTTGCCTAGCCTGCATGAAGTTGGATTCCTCAGTACCACATAAACAGAAAAAGGCAGAAGTGGCACTATTGCTCAAGTGGTAGAATGCTAACCTTGAGTGAAAGGAGCTCAGGGATAGTGCCTAGGTCTTGAGTTCAAGCCTCAGGCCTGACCAAAAAAAAATTCAACAACATGGAGAAAACACAAATCACTCACAAATCTATGGGAAGATGCTGGCCTCAATAGTAACCAGCAAACATAAACACAAGAGATCCTTTTTTCTAACCAAACAGATTGGCATAAATAAAATTGTAATAGTATCAAATACTGTCAAAGATAGAAACAAATAATTGCAAGAACTGCTGTTGAAAACTTCTTGCATTTCTCATGAAATTATAAGTAAGCACAGCAATTCTTGGAGGACAATTTACTAGTAAAAGCATCTCCTCTTTGGTTTAGTAACTCAGAATATCCATTTTTATCTATAGAAACTGTCATTCAAGTGCAGAGGATGGCATGTAAAACACTATACATGTTTTGTATAGAAATTTAGTAGAAACAATCTAAATGCTCATCAAAAAATTCTACTCCCATGGTTTATGTTATTATGCCACAAATTAAACTTAAACTATATTAGCAACCAGGAAAGACTCAAATTGACATTAAATAAAAAATGCCAGGACAAAGCAGTGCATTCACCTATAAAAGCAATGAATAATGCATATATATATATATATATATATATATATATATATAAATATGAATAGAAAATGTTCTGGAAAGTACTTGCTTTTCTCATCAATGTGGCTATTCTTAGGGAAGTATATGAAATAGGTTGAGCGATGACCAGATGAGACTTTTTCTTTCTTATAAAGTTTGAATTCTATTTAAAGTGTAGAAATACATTATATAGACAAAAAAGTTTTAAAGATAAACCAAGGTATTGTCAGTGGCAGGAAATTTTTATAATATTGAGAATATATAGATAGTCTATATGTACTCAAAAACATATCTGACAGAGTTCTGATAATAGGTCATTTGCTTCAGGAAGACTCTTGAGACAGAACAGATTATATAGTCGTATTTCTACTTTGCAAATGATTTCATTACCCATTCTATTAGTCCAGGTCTTAAATGGTAAACTGTTGTCAGTGAAACCTTAGGACTAGGGAAAGTGAAAGAATGGTGGAGTAAAATTATTACAAGATCTAAGAAACATGAGGGGATGAAGAGAAAAAGGAGGAGACCAAAGGATAGTATTCTTTCGATCTTTACTAATGAGGCTGGGGAAATGAGAAATTCTGATTTAAAGGAAGTACATTTCTGGGTTTGGAGGTAACAATGGTAGTATCAGGTTTTCTAACAATATGAAAGGGGATCTATCTATCTATCTATCTACCTACCTACCTATATGTGTATGTATATAGGATTTGGAGCTAGAATATGGTAGGTCTTTTCAGTTAATAAGGAAAAATTAGCTGCTAACCTAGTAAAAATACTGTTAGAGATAGATGAATACACAATGTAATATAACAAATCTAAAGTAAGTCAGAAGGAATAGAAACCTATGAACAATGTACTGATCTGCCTGGTAAGGAAGAGAAATAGGAATAGAGTTGTCAAAAGCTAAATTAGAGATTCTTAGATTGGATTAGAAAACTAAACCCAGGGGTAAAGTTGTTCACTTACAAAGAAACAATAGAAAACACCAACTCATAAAGGTGGAAATAAATACCCCAAAAATAAGTGTGGAGAAATTATGACTTAAACTAGAAATGAGGATAAATAGCCTAATACATAAAGAAAAAAATATTAGGCAATTTAAAAAATCATAAGCTCTTCTGGGTGCACTGACTCACACCTGTAATCTCAGCTACTCTGGATATTGGAAAGATTCTAATTCCAGATCAACTTGGGTAAAAATTCATGTGACTCCACATACTTGTCATCCAAGTTATGTAGAAATATGAATAGGAGGCTCAAGATCCATGCCAGTCAGGGCATAAACTTAAGATCCTATTCCTGAAATAACTAAAGCAAAAGAACTTATGATATGGCTCAAATGGTAGAATACCTGCCTAGCAAGCTCAAGGCCCTGAGTTCAACACCCTAATACAACCAAAAAAAAGTCATAAGTAAAAAAAATTTAAGACATAAGATTGAATACACAAATATCACTAGTTAAATATACAAAATTAAAACTTAAATGCAAGGTAAACCTAGTAAGACACTAATGCAGAAAGAGATCTTGAACACAAAGATTCTTTCAGAATTGAGGAATTTAGATAGACAAAGAAGATGGATGTAATTTAATAGCTTTATACAAAACCTTATGTTTCTTCCAAAGCAGAATCTATTATTTTCATGTATGTGACATATTTAGAAAAACTAAGTATTCCTTAGCCATACAGAAAACTCCAATGATATAAATGTGTATAAAATATATAGAATAGTTCTCTTATAATAAGTTAATAAACATAAACAAATAGAAAAGTACCACCTTTAAATTAGAAAATATATCCCTACATCATTTTTCCTATACCAAACAGCATGACTGTGATATTAAAATCCATGAAGCCCTATAAAGAAATACGTTTCATTTTGAAATTTATGGGACTTAGCAAAAGCAGAGACTTTATCTGGAAGATAAAACAAATGGAAAGTGACTATCTACAAATGTTGTTAACATTAGAAAATAAAAGTATTAAAATTTCTCAATTAAAAATCAAAGAACAAAAAATTCAAGGAAAATATAGGAGAAAATAACAGATAATGAAAGCTGAAATTCATAAATTGAAGGTTTGTGTATATCTGTGAGTAGGTATGTATAAGTGCATGTCTGTGTGTGTCAGAGTATTTATAAGAACTCATTTACTAACTAAACTAAAAAGAAGCACCAAACCAATGGTTTGCAACTTTAGTCCTAGCTAATCTGGAAGCTGAGATCTGCAGATTGTAGTTTGAGACCAGTCCGGGCAGAAAAGTTTGAGAGACTTTTATCTATGCTATGCTTAACCAGCAAAGTAAAAAAAAAAATCCAGAATTGGTGGTAAAGCAGCAGCCTTGAACAAAAAAGCAAATGAAAGTATAAAGCTTGAGTTAAAACCCCAGTTCTGGCACACATAAAAAATTGTCTCAGATACAAGAATGAATAAAATTTATAAAACATAACTACCAAATCTCTAATAGTTGAAATGCAGTATTGTTTAGTAAAATACAAATTACAGAATAAAGTATGCAACAGTATGGAAAGATGATTAAATAGTTATTGAAAAGGATCTAGAGAATAAATGACCACCAAGCTTATGACTAAATCTTATATAATTTTTAAAGAATATATAATTTTTACATTATTCAAATTATTTCAGAGCATACAGAAGATAAATATAGCATAAGGTTAGTACCAATACCTGATTTATAAAAATAATACATTTAGGTTGGGCGCCGGTGGCTCACACCTGTAATCCTAGCTACTCAGGAGGCTGAGATCTGAGGATCATGGTTCAAAGCCAGTCCAGGCAGGAAAGTACGTGAGACTCTTATCTCCAATAAATCACTCAGAAAACTGGAAGTGGCACTGTGGCTCAAGTGGTAGAGCACTAGCCTTGAGATGAAGTGCTGAGGGACAGCGCCCAGACCCAGAGTTCAAGCCCCACAACCGCCAAAAAAAAAAAAATTAGAAAAACTATAAACAAATATCACTTATAAGTTTAGATGCACACATTCTCTCAAATAGCACCAGAGAGTGTCTTTAAAAGTACATTATGACCAGATGAAGTAATTTCAGATATGACAAGGCAGTCCAATATCAAGAAATTCATCAACATTATGAATTGCAATATAGATTTAACAAGTTAATATAGGGGGAAAAACATACTGCTGTGACAAAAAAAAATACTATATAAGTACTTGGAAAACTCAACCCATATTCCTAATGAAAGCTCTAAGATGGACTGACTAGATGTCAAACAATTGTACACAATAGAGAATTTATAACAACAGAATATCTAGCAAGTATTATGCTGGCATGGAAAACACAGCAATCAGGGCACTTTAGAAAGACAGCGACAGTAGCACCCTGGGCATACAGATGGTTAAAGGATACGTAGTGATGTATACAGGTCTTCAAATAGGAACTACAAACGGAATGACATGAGATTTCCTAGCGTCACTGTTGTGGCAGTGGGATGGAGTGTTCAACTTATGAGAACCACCAAACACCAGTTGAAGATGAAGAGGGCCTAAATATATGTTCTAGCTTACAACAGCTCAAACAAATACAAGAATTATCCCTGTCCACTTTCTTAGGAACCTACCACCAATTGAGCTTTAGCAAACTGAGAAAACATAGAGGATTTGGCTAAGACAGGATTTGATGCAAGAAATCAGCTAAAGGTTGAGATCTTGAGACAACCCTTAACACATAGAATAAAATGTCAGGCTGCAGGCCAGGAGAGCAGCTGATGCGGACTGCTCTGGGGAGAGAACCTAAGGAAAAGATAAGAATTTCATGTTGGAGAACACAGAACATAACACAGATGGGCATTTGCCTGAGGGAATAATACAGATTATTGAGCAGATTAAACTTCTCCTAGGTAACCAAGGATTCCTTCATGGTGCAAATACACGATTTGGCTAGCTGCACAGTCTGTGGTCATGATCATGATATTACAGCTGTTATTATGATGAATTCTTGCAACCAAAAGATAGGAACTGAAGGCAGGAGGTGAAGCCATGTTGGTAGAAGAACTAGTTCTTTATATACTATGGTAAAAGTCAGTAGATGCAGTCTGAAGTTGAGAAATCAGTAACAGCACAACATGTTGCCAAGATATTTTTTAGAGGCAGCATATTGGGATGGCTAAGAATACAACTGCCTGGATGTGAGTTCTGCTTCAAAAGCCCCCTTGCTGTGTCACCTCTAGGAAGTTTCTTATGTTTCTGTACCATCGTTGTTCCACTGGAAAAACTGGATAACAAGGATTAAATTACTTCATAAATGCACAGATGCCTCTTGATTTGTAATAGTTTTATATCCTGATAAATTCATTGTAAGCTGAAAGTACCTTTACATCAAAGACGTATTTAATGTGCTAGCCAAATCAGGTGTAGAGGCTCATACTTGTAATCCCAGTATTGGAGATGTATAAATTAGGAGGTTCAAGGTTCAAGGTCAGTCTGAACAAAAAATTAGCAAGACTCTCATCTCAACCAACAAGCCAGATATGGTGGTACATGTCTATTGGTTTCAGGCATATTTGGTGGATTATGGTCTGGGGATAGTCCTGGGGAGAAATGTAAAGTCCTAATCCAAAAAATAACTAAATGGAAACAAAGTTAGGCATGAGGATAAAGTGTTATACTTTGCTGCTTAACAAGTGTGAGGCCTTGAGTTCAAATTCTAGTACCACAAAAACCAAAAAGAAAAAGTCTAATTATTCTAACATCTGACCTTTGCATAGGTCTTTTTACATATACTCTGCACTTTTTTTTTGGGGGGGGGGCGGGGATCAGGTCATGGGGCCTGAACTCTGGGCCTGGGCGCTGTCCCTCAGCTCTTCAGCTCAAGGCTAGCACTCTACCACTTGAACCACAGTACCACTTCCGGCTTTTTTCTTTTTTCTTACGTGGTGCTGAGGAATCGAACCCAGGGCTTCATGCATGCAAGGCAAGTGCTCTACCACTGAGCCACCTTCCCAGCCCATACTCTGAACTTTTACATGAGCCTTCAACTGGGCCAAATCATCTCATCTACAGCCTCTTCTATAATAAAGTGTTGAATAACTCAGATGACTTATAGAAAAGATCAAAATTCAGGATTTGCATATGGTTTCTGCTGAATGCATATAGGTTCACAACTTTCATACAGTCAAGAGTCTTAAGTCAAAATGTCATAAGCAAGGAACCACCTAAGTATTTGTAGAAAAGTATAGTTCCTATAATTATTTTTCCAAAAACAAAATCCAAATATCATTGGATAACCTGGTGGTAATGAAGGTGAAAAAGATGGGTAAGCCAGTTAGTCATAGATAACTTTTTTAACTTTTGGGTTTTTTCTTAGATAAAATAAAATTAACTGAGATAAAATTAACTGGCAGTTAAAGATTCAAAGGAAAATGATAATAATGCTCTGGTGAATATTATCTGCATGAAAATTAGAACAAAGAAAAGTTAATCAGTCTATTAAAGGCAAGAAAGTGATTAACAAAAAAGATCAACACAAACCTCCCAATAAAGGAAGAAATTCAAGTCTATCTGGGGGGAAAAGAGTAAAACTTCACATAAATGACATTAGGAACTAGAATGAACTATTTATACTAATAAAATGGAATGTCTGATGCTCTGAGAAGATAAAAGACAAGGCTCACAAGAAGGTGGGAAACTTCAGCCTAAGGTGATCACACAAGATGCCCAGAGAACAAAGATCCGCTCCAGAGCAAATCAGATGACAGACAGAGAAGGTGGAAGGCTGTGTGGCTCTATCTTATAGACAAAGGTAGTTTCTGATATGTTATTTAAACCATTTCGGATAGAGAAAATTTCCTAACTCATTCTAAAGGCCCAAGTATTGAAATTCTGAACAAGGAAGCCACAGAAATATAGTCACGTGGCTATAAAAGACATGTAACAATTAGAAATATTCTAACTAGTGTCCTCAATCTCAAGTCCTTTCTTTTGAAAACTGGTCCTGTGAACAACAAAACTGTCACCAAAATAATGTGTCTAGCTAGGAGGACTTCTCCAGGTATTGCTTGTCCCATGGTCTACAAGATCAAAGAGGGACTGCTTTGTATATATCTCTAGCTGAGGGAGTCAAGTTCATAATCAAGTTTTCACTGGATAGAGTAGCATGACATTTGCCAGGCATTCAGCTCTAGTTGAAGCTATTGGCTTCAACTCTACCTCTTTCAAGTGGCTCTTGTCCTGAGCAATTATACTCTTAGCCATTATTTAGAACCTAACAAATTCATAGGAAAACTCTGTGTATCTCTGCATGCACAGCCTGGAAGACTAGATGGAGAGCATCCTCCAGCCTCCTCCTTAATACAACTTGGTCACATGTTCCAATATTAAAAAAAAAAACAGAAAAAAAGAAAATCTACAGCAAAACAGAATATGTTGACTGGATGTCTTGTTGCCTTACACAACTACTTCAATCTTTTAAAGGTTCTCATTATCATTTTCTCTTTTGCTCTTAGTATATTCTGTACTCCCTTTCCAATATATATTTTACCCCTCTTCAAATGTATAATAATGTATCCTCCATACTGTCAAGGATTACATTAGTGGAATCCTTGAAGTCAGACCTATTTTGTACACTGGAATCAACTTTGCTTGATAACAAACTGTTATAATTTTTAATATGTTATTAGATTTAAAAGTAAAATCACAAACAGCATGTCATCTTCTGTGATAGCTGCATGTAGGAAGGATCAGGGTTCTGGGGCCTGGGAACCATCATTCCCGTCTCTTAATACATGAGGACAAGGTGGCTTTCTTCCATACTAAGCACACCTGAGCCCCTCTGCCACCACTTCCCATATGTATCAGAAAGTGTGCTCTGCGGCTTGTTAGGACTTTTCTTCAACATGATCCAATTTGAAAGAAAAAATATTATTCATCAAGAAAATGTGGTATATATACATGCAATGGAATTTTACTCATCCATTAAAAAGGATGATATTCAACCATTCTTGAAGATATGAAAAGATCTGGAAAAAAATAATGTTAAGTGAAGTTAACCAGTGCCAGAGGCAAAGGAGGCCTGTTTTCTTTCATATGTGGAAGCCAGATTTAGCTTACAAACTTGTAAGTAGTATACAATCATATACAAATGTATAAACTGAAAGAGAGTAGATTCAAGAGAGATCTCAAATACTGTAATTCCTTGGAAAGGCAAAATTGAAGTTCAGCAAAATAAAACAGCAGGAAGCAGGGACTCAAAGGGTTGGGGATCCAGGCGAAAGGAATAAATGAATGAAGGGGAAAAGAGGTGGAGAACGCAGGTAAGAGAATCCAGTGTTTGCCTGCTGCTCATGACTCATACCTGTAATCCTAGTTACTCAGAAGGCTGAGATCTCAGGATTACAGATCAAAGCCAAGCCAGGCAAGAAAGTCCATGAGATTCTTATGTTTAATTAACCACCCGAAAACTGGAAGTGGCTCTGTAGTTCAAAGTGGTAGAGCATTAGCCTTGAGAAAAAGACCCCAGGGAAAGTGCCTAGGGCCTGAGTTCAAGCCCCAAAACAGACCCCCCCAAAAAAAGAATCCAGTGTTTATCTGACAAAATTAAGAATAGGAAATGAAGGCTGGGGAGTAGAGGAAGGATGGGTGAGAGTGTTGAAAGGTGTGACATTAATCAGGATAGATGTATAATAAAGTACTTTGTTAAATGGCAGCTCCTTTGTACAAACACTTAAATATAATAGAAAGAAAAAGGCAGGGGTTATACTGTGGGGGAGGGACATACAAAGCAACAACGAAATATCTTATAAATATGTTAGAAACAATAGCAAGAAAGAAAAAATATTAGAGTCCTTATCTTGGGGTACATTTCGCCTAACATGGTTATGTAATTGTAACCCATCTGTATGGTATTTTCACAATAAAAAAGAAAAAGGCAGGAAGGAAGGGAGAGAAGAAGGGAGGGAGGGAGGGAGGGAGGAAGAAAGGGAGGAAGAGAGGAAGGAAGGCAGGGAGAAAAGGAAGGGAGGAAAGGAAAGAAGGAAGGAAGGAAGGAAGGAAGGGAGGGAGGGAGGGAGGGAGGAGAAAATGCATACAGTTGTCTCAATAACTACAAGAATTTACATTACCTTACTTAGAAAGAAGACTTAGCAAGCTAGAAGATACATAAGAGTTATAATTTTCAGTGTTGAAATATAGAAGCACTTGTATTGAAATCATAAAAAATATATTGCTACTGTTTTGTTATTACTGGTCAAGGCAATAAGAAAGAAGAAACAGTGCCATGTATAGTGGGAGGAATGATACATAGCTGTCCCTATTTCTGAATAATGTGATCTATAAAGTCCAAGGAACTTTACAAATAAGAAAATATTTAATATATAATATAAAAAGACCTATAACATTTATAAATACTAGTGGCAATTAATTACAAAATTGGATAGGGAAAGGCATTAACAACAACAAACACTAAAGTCTATAAATTAACTCATTTGAAAGAGCACTATACATCATATGTGAGGCATTTTATAAAATTTTACTGGACAGTTAGAGACACTATGGAAAGGCAAAATGTATATAGATGGGAAGGCTCAGAAATTTAATAACAGCACACCCTAAATGGAAGGCAATTATATCAGAATCTCATTAGGCTACTTTATGGATTCTGACAAGAACTGGAAGAAAGTATTTGAAGAAGCATGAAGGGAGATTTGCCTACCAAATTTCAAAGAAAATTATGAAGCAACAACTAAGTCAGTAGAGTATTGATCCAATGTTGGAAAAGTAGATGAAAGAGGAAAAAAATTTCCTGAAATAATTTTTAAATGATAGTTTTGTTTATGCTAGAGTTATCTTTTTAAACCAATGTAACCTTTCAGTCAATCTATGCCAGAAAAAGACATATTTAAATCCTGAAGTTGCCAGATAACACATCAAACATGCTACCAGAAATTTAAGTTTACCTTGAGGTCTTTTGTCTTGCAAAAGAAGAATTTAGGCAAGATTTAGACACAGAGAGGTGATGAAAAAGTTTATTAGAAATATATATATATATATTTCATTATATATAGAGAGAGATAGATATAGATGACAGAGAAAGAGAACAAGCAGCATAAAGATGCATGGGAAGAACACAGCGAATCTCAACCATCTTGTGCCACATACAAGATTTATAGAGCTTGGCTTTGGGTTTAATAGGAAGTACTGCAGTCCTTGAAGACAGCTTTCTGATTGGTGGGTCTCCTTTTGGTTTCCTATATGGTCAGAGCACCAAAGCCTTAGTATCCCATTTTTAAAGTAAGTTTTTATTGTGAAAGTACTGTAAAGAGGGGTCACAGTTACATGAGCAAGGTAATGAGTACATTTCTTATCAAGCATTATTGCCTCCTCCTTTGTTTTTCCCCTACATCCCTTCCCTCCCACTTCCACAATTACTCTCCCCCTCCCTGCTCCTGCCTAAATTGCAATGCTAGTGGTTTGACAGTGTCTTGTACATCTCATTGTTGCAATGGGTCCACCTATACCCCTATTTAAACATTTTGTTTTTTCCCTTCCCCTCCCCAAATTATACTGATATCCAATACAGTGAAAGCAGGGGCCATTCTTCTTTCTTCATTTTTTCTCTTTACTTAACAAGTGTCTTCCTCATTTTTTTTTTTGGTCGGTCGTGGGACCTGAACTCTGGACCTGGGCTGTCCATCAGCTCTTCAGCTCAAGGCTAGCACTCTACCACTTGAGCCACAGCGCCACTTCTGGCTTTTTTCTGCTGAGGAATTGAACGCAGGGCCTCATGCATGAGAGACAAGCGCTCTACCACTGAGCCACCTTCCCAGCCTATTCCTCATTTTTTTTAAGCTACCTTCCCTCATTTCCTTATCAGACATAGTATTTATTTCTTTGTTTGTGTGTTTATTGTATTTTATTGCTGGTCCTGGACATTGAACTCAGGATCTGGGTGCTGTCCCTGAGCCTCCTTGTACTCCAGACAAGTGCTCTACCATTTGAACTACAGGCCCCCTTCTGACTTTTGTAAGTAGCTTATTGGAGATGAGTCTCACAAACTTTTCTTGCCTGGGCTGGTGTCGAACTGTGATCCTCAGATCTCAGTCTCCAGTAGCTGGGTTACAGGCGTGAACCACTAGTGCCCAGCTCAGACAGTTTACTAGCTTATCTTGCCATCTGCAAGTTGTACAGGCCAAAAATTCCATACTGCTTGTTTTTCTACTATTCCTATCACCAAGAGGCATCAATGTATTTCTAAAGACTAGTTTTAGCTCTATCAACAGAAAGAAAAATAAATTTTCCGATTTGATCATTTAATGAATATTTTAAAGCAAGATTCAAAATCTGGACATCAAAGTCAGTGGCTTTCCAACAACTGATAGATTTAATAAGCTATGTATATCATGCATAATGTTTAAAGACAATGCAGATGCAAAATATACCAAATTAATATCCATATTATATAAAGAGTACCTACAAATCAATAAAGACAATCAAACCAAAAGAGAAATGAGCAAAAGCTATGAGGAAAAATTCACAGGGGTGGAGAGAATATATCCAATAAACAATCGAGTGTATTAGTAATGATGAGAGAAATTAAAATAAAACAAATCAGATGATATTGTTGACATACACTCTTAAAAAGGATGTTTGGAGCATGATGAGTGAACGTTAGGGTATTTTTTGAAAGGCAATTTGGGGGTTTACATTAAGAACTAAGTATTTCTTTCCCAGCTACAGAAATACTAGTTTTTGGTATACCTCTTTTAGAACAGTTTGCTTATATGTATATGTATATGTATGCCTTAGATCATTTATTGTAGCATTGTTCATGAGAGCAGTTATTTACCTACAATTACCCTTAGTAGCAATAACTTAAACTAGATCTTCCATGTGTTGGATACCATGCAGTGGAAAAAAATAAGGAAGACTGATTTATAATGCTAATAAGGAATTCTAAAATATTTTACAAACTACAGAATAATAAGCATAGGACTGAGACAGCAACTTTGTTTCAAGCAAGGTATGGTCAGGACATGCCAATATTCACAGTACTCACTCTGTAGCATGAGGCAGAAGGATCATGACTTCCAGGCCAGCCTGAGATACACACTCTTTGCCAATCAGCTCTTTTCCCCATGTTCAAAACGTGTATTCATATAAGTATTAGTAAATTGCATGGAACTGGTTTGGGAACGATTTATACCAATTAAAAACCGCTCACTTCTGAGAAGAAAAATACGACAGATTGGAGGAGAATAAAAGGAGAAGTACTATAAAGTATTTCAATTTCACTTTACATATGTCTACATTGTTTTACTGTTAATATTTTTAGTATTATCAAGGTGGTGAGCAGAGGGGTTTCAATTACATAAGGGAATAAGTACATTTCTTGTCAAACTTGTTACCCCTTCGCTCATTTTTCCCCTACTCTCCCTCCCCCACCCTCCCCATGTCTACATTTTTTGAAGTTTTATTATAGGAATGCTTTCCTTTGTTGTATAAGTTTTTTAAGCTTCAGAGTCTATTAAATGCTACTGATCCTCTTTATATTTTTTTTTGAAAATTGCTGTGTTTTGTTCTCACACTTAAAAACTTCAGGAAGTGATTGATGATGGCTGGTAGAGATAGGCTCTGGTTGTCTATCTCAGTGAAAGAAAGCTTGTTTTGTATTATTTTCCATAATGCTGGAGGCACTCATTTCTCAGTTCTCATTTCTATAATTAAACTTGGAAAACGATTCAGCTCTCTATAACATGTCTTTCTGATAGCCAAAGCCCTCTCATTCCACTTTGGCCTTGGTTTTTCCTTTTGTGGTTTTGTTTGTTTGCTTTTCATTGAGAGACTATTTCCTCTCCTGAACTTCTGTCCGCCCTTCAAGGAGAAAAATTATAAGCACTCCTCTATCCTTAGCACCTTGGCCTAAAGAAAAGATGCATCCATATGCTATTATATGACTCCCAGCCTTCTTCTATTCCCCCCAATTAAAATGTATAAAGTAAAATAATTATGATTTTTCACTTGTGAACATATTTTGTGTATGTTTATACTTCTGTAAAACCCATTGAAAACAATTTTTAAAGATTAGATAGCAATTAGAACTGAGTGCTGGTTGGTGGCTCATGCCTGTAATCCTGACTACTCAGTAATTGTAGATCAAAAGGATCACAGTTCTAGGCCAACCTGAGCAAAACATTTGTAAGACTCCATCTCAACACATGTGTGGTGGCACCTATCTGTTATACCTGAGATCGGCAGGATTATGTTTTCAAAATAGCTTGTGCAAAAAGTTCAGGAGATATCATTTCACCAGAAGAAGCTGAGTGTGGTAGTAGTACACGCCTGACATTCCCAGTTATATGGAAAGGGAAAATAAAGGATCAAAGTCCAGGTTTTCCAGGGCAAAAAAATAAGACTCTATCTCAAAAATAACCAGAGCAAAAGAAGAGCACGGGGCATGACTCATGAGTTAGAGTACCTTATCCAATAAGCATAAAGTTCTGAGTTTATAACCCAGTACAGGCAAACGAAAAGAAAATGTAGAAAGCAATGGAAAAACTAGTGTGAGAATGATTTGTATTTTCCTACTAAAACCTTGAGGAAAAGATAAAGAAAGCTATGGGAAGTATGATAAACCCTCTTATCCATGGGGAATGTGTTACAAATGTCCTTTAGATACCTCCAACTGAGAATATCATTGAATTTTTTATATACATCATGATTTCTTGCACATAATACTTATGATTGTTTAATTTATAGATCACACAGTAAGAGGTTAACAATAGACCAATTATATATTATATTAGGCTAATGATAACAATGAAAGTCATTTGAATGCATATTCTGTCTCTCAAAAAAATTACTGTACTATATCCTTAGCAACCTCAGCCTATGCTTCTTTTCTTAAGAATTTTCACCTTTTGCTTAAAGGAAAGCTGTCTCACATTTCTCTTTGGTGAATCTAGTTGTTAGCACAACTACTTTTACACTCGATGGCCATTGTTAAATACAATAAGTATGATTTGAACACAGGTTCAATATTATGGTCGGTCTAACTAAAGAAGCTACTAAGCGATTGATAGTTGAGTAGTACATATAGCATGGTTACCCTGGACAGCTTGTGTACCATATGGGATGGGAGAGATGGAATGAAAGTTCATCATGCTATTCAGAACAGCAAGCACTTTAAAACTTGTTAATCATTCCTTTTTCCATTTAGTATTATCAGGCAAAGGCTAGATAACTGAAAACAAGCTTAGATATCAACCTTAGATAACTTAAAACACATATCCTGATTTTACAGTAGTAAAACCCCAACATTACATATGCTCTTCTGTTGTAGTGTATATGTAAGGAGAACAAAAAGTTGGGGTTTTGTTGATATTGGTTGTATTTTAGACTGTGGTAGGATCTGAGGGAGAGGGAATCAACATCACTAGTCATAAAAAGTATAAAGCCCTGAAAAACTGGGAACCTCAGTAGCAGATCAAACAAATATATTCATCTTACATGTATAACAGTAGCCATAAAGCAAAGCTAGTGATGGGTATGATCTTGTTGAATTTCTAGAGAAGAGCTTTGAAAAGTTTCTTAACATCAAAGATTCCCCTGAACCATTAGAAGCAGCCTCACCTGGGAACTTGTAAGAAATGGAAACAGCTGGGCACTGCTGCCTCACACCTGCAATCCTAGCTACTCAGGAGACTGAGAACTGAGGCTCCCAATTGGAAGCCAGCCCTGGAAGGGAAGTCCCTGAGACTCTGATCTCTAGTTAACCACCAAAAAGCTGGAACTGGAGCACTAGCCTTGAGAAAGAAAACTTAGAAGCAGCATCTAGGCCCTGAGTTCAAGCCCCAGCACTGGCACAAAAAAAAATTAAATCAGAAGAAAGAAAGCTGAAAATATTCAGTCTTCATCCCTTATTTTGAATTTGGTGCAGGCCTCCTGAAGTCTGATTATTACCAGGTCTTCCAGCGATTCTTATGCACAAACAGTTTGAAGAACTTTAATAATGGAGTTAGAAAGTTTTTATTCTACAAAGGGCAGATAGTAAATATAGTGGGCCTTGTAGGCTATGGGATCTCTGTCACAACTACTGATTCTGCCATTGTAGTTGAAAGCCTCTGAATTAAATACAAAAAACACTGTTAACAGCTGTGTTTCACTACAGTTGTCCTTTTAAAACCAGGAATTTGTTGCACGGTTGTTTTTTGAAAATCTCTGTTCTAGATATCATAACCACTACCACTTATTGAGTAATTCCTGTGAGGAATTTAGAATTTTTAATTACCTCATTTATTTCCCTCAATCCCTCATAAGCTAGACATCATTGCCCCATCATATTGATAATAAAATAATCTTCAAACTTTTCCTAAGGCATATAGTTTGCAGGTCTACAATTCAAGCCTCATTTTGCTGCAAAGGCTATTTTGTTTACTTTGATACTTCAATAAATGAAAACTAATTGCATTGTACTCATTACTAATGTTCAGCAATTTACAACATTACTGATGTCTCTGTCAGATGAGCTGATATTGCTTTATCTACTGGAAAAGAATATTCATGAGTATTTTCCTCTGATTATTGCAGCCTCCTAATCCTTGTTTTCCTATTAAGATGCTAAGTCTCCTTGCTGAATGGTGAGGTAGAAAGCAAAGGGAGCAGACTGAATTGTCATAGAGTAATGGCCACATTTTAGAAGCCAGTGAGTATATCCAGCATCTAAGGAAGCCTCTTTGGGAAGGGTAGTAAAGAAACTGTCAATAGCAACCCCTCCTTTTCTGGGTTGCCACACACTGAAGTGGTACAGTTACCTGTGGAAAGAAGGCTCTAGGAGGAGGGGGTCACCTGATAGAGAGTTGATTTCCAGGATTTGATCCAACATCTTGCCATGAGATGACCAATGACAAGAACGAGTATTGTCTACATGCCACATTGAGCTATACTTACAGCATTTCCACTCATCAAAAATATCTGAAACATCATAAACATCAGGAAACATCTCTGTTTTACATAAGTACAAACAAGATCACACAGCTGGTATGACCTCAGCTTATGTTTGAACTTGAGTGTAACTTCAAAGTCTGTGTATTCCTTTTGTATCACCGTGCATCTCCTGCAAACCAACAGCAGGTATGGGGCAACCTTGGACCTTGTCAGACCTTTGAAACACCCACTGGCAGCTTCAGCAAATCTCAGCAACTCAGATGAAATACATTCACAACTACTTTCCTTGAGAGTCTTTGTACAAAAATAAGAATTCAAGGCCCCAGGACACAAAGACTCAAAGAATTCTGTCAACTTAAAAAAAAATATTATCTCTAACTAGCTGTACAAAGCAATTTCAATTCAATCTGTCAGTTTATGGGTAGAGTTGCTCTTGATCAATGTCATTTCTTTCATCTTCCTCCACTATCTCTGCCATATCTTCTCCCAGGTTGCATCTTCCTACCCTTCTTCTCTCACCATTTGTCTACCCTCCACCCCTTGACCTCAGCTCCCCATGACGCAATGAGTTCCAGCTTTCTGGCTTTCATTTTGCTAACCTGAAAGTTTATTGTTCAAAGGTGAGAAGAGATGGTAAGGGGAAACAAAGGAGGAGGCAACAATGCTTGATAAGAAATGTACTCATTACCTGGTTCATGTAATTCTAACCCCTCTGTATGGTATTTTCACACACACACAAAAAAGTGTGACAAACAAGACCACACTAAAGCTACCAGCACGACTATGTTTATTGCAGCCTTATTTACCATAGCTAAGCTATGGAACCAACTCAGATGCCCCTCAGTAGATGAATGGATCAAGAAAATGTGGTATATATACACAATGGAATTCTATGCCTCCTTCAGAAAGAATGACATTGCCCCATTTGTTAGGAAATGGAAAGACTTGGAAAAAATTATATTAAGTGAAGTAAGCCAGGCCCAAAGAAACATAGGTCCTATGGTTTCACTTATTTGCAATAACAAGAATATGTCTGAGACTAGCAGAAAAGGTCAGATAAGTTGATGTTAGGGAAATGAACCCTAAGATATGTATTTAAATGTTTTTTTTCTTTCATGTGATTGTTTCTAACATATTTATAAGATGATTTCTTTTTTGCTTTGTATGTCCCTTCCCCACGGTATAACCCCTGCTTTCACTCTATTTGATGTTATAATTTGTGGAGGAGAAGGGAAAAAACAAATCGTTTAACTAGGGATACAGGTGGACCCATTGCAACAATGAGATGTACAAGTCGTTATGTTGAAAACAAACTTCACAACTTTGGTGGGTGGGGGGAAGGTAAGGGGGTGGGGAGAAGATGGGATGGGAAGGGAAACAAAGGAGGAGGCTACAATGCTTGATAAGAAATGTACTCATTATCTTGCCCATGTAATTGTAACCCCTCTCTACAGTATTTTCA
>NW_012267349.1:1055440-1082660 GCF_000151885.1 Dipodomys ordii | reverse complement strand
GGGGGGGGGAAGGTCCGGTCGTGGGGCCTGAACTCTGGGCCTGGGCACTGTCCCTCAGATCTTCAGCTCAAGGCTAGCGTTCTACCACTTGAGCCACAGCACCACTTCCAGCTTTTTGCTTATGTAGTGCTGAGGAATCGAATCCAGGGCCTCATGCCTGCAAGGCAAGCACTCTACCACTGAGCCACCTTCCCAGCCCAACGAGTACATTTCTTATCAAGCATTGTTGCCTCCTCGTTAATTCCCCTTCCCATCCCTTCCCATATGCCTCCCCTCCCCCAACCCGATCCTCCCCCACCTCCACCAAACTTTCATATGTTTGTAAATGTATGCATATGAACCTGTATATATTTACATGCATATTTATAATTTAAATCTAACTTGCACATCTAATAGAAAAAATGTGTCCTTTGTTTTTCTGAGAATAACTTACTTTTCTTAATATTTTTCCTAGGTCCATCCATTTTCTTTGCAAAAGACATAATACCATTTTTCCTCATGGATGAGTAAAATTCAGATAGTTAGATAAGTAGATCGATAGATCACATTTTCTTGATCTGTAAACTTTTCTAGTGTGATTATAGCTACTTTTGGAATCACATTTCATGTCATAAAAGTACAATACATACTGTGGAGCAATACTAAGTTTTCAATCTTGAGCAAGTTATATTTATTTTATCTTTCTTTGCCATCATCCTCATCTATAAAATGAGGCTAATTTGGCAATGGGAACAATCACAATATACTTCACAGGGAAATTTGGAAAATTAAAATAACAAGAAGTTGGGCCATCTCTGTCACACAGAATATGCTCATTTTCACTGTTGGAGTTGTAATTAGTTTTTATGACTATACCTATATACCTGTTTCTTACAAATGTCAGAAATGTGACAGTTTCCCCCTTTGCAATATGGTCTCCTCTCCTGTTTATGCATAAGAGGTTTATTCCTCATCCCCAGGCTCCTTTATCATTACTGCGGTTTGAATTTAAAGCTGTATCTTGCTAGATACTACTTCTACCACAAATGCCATGTTCCTGAGATCATTTTCTTTCAGAAACAATCTCATTTTTTGGTAAGGGGATTTTTGGGGAGGAGGAGGTTGGGCTTAGCCTAGAACCGTCTTTATCCAGATTGCTGCCGCCTAACTAACCAGAGTTACATGCACTATTTTGGCACTCTATGGACATGACTATGTGCATACAATAAGGATGATTTGAACACAGGCTCAATAGTATAGTCAGTCTAAGTGATTGACAGTTGGGTAGTGCATACAACATGATCACCTTGTACAACTTGTGTCCCATGTGGATGGAGAGATGGTATGAGAGTTCTTCATGCTATTCAGAACAGCAAGCAATTTTAAACTTCTTAATTATTCCTTTTTCCATTTAGTATTAATGAGGCAAAGGTTAGATAACTGAAAATAAATTTAGATACCAACCTTAGATAACTTAAAATACATATCCTGATTTTACAGTAGTAAAACCCCAACATTAGGAATGCTCTTCTATTTTGGTTGAGAGGGAAAAATCCCAAGTGAGTCTGTGTAAGAACAGATAGTTTGGGTTTTGTTTTTACTGGTTGTATTTTAGAGTGTGGTAGTCTGGGAAAAAGGAAATCAACATCTCTAGTCATAAAATGTATAAAGCCCTGAAAAATTGGGAACCTCAGTACCAGATGAAACAAATAAATTCATCTTACATGTATAACAGTCGCTATAAAGTAAAGCTAGTGATAGGTATGATCTTGTTGATTTTCTAGAGAAGAGCTTTCAAAAGTGTCTCCGCATCAAAGATTCCCCTGAACCATTAGAAGAAGCCTCCCCTGGGAACCTGTAAGAATTGGAAACAGCTGGGCACTGCTGCCTCACACCTGGAATCCTAGCTACTCAGGAAAATTGGAAGGGAAGCCACCACATCTCTCTCTCAGTCCCTGTTATTTCCTCTATCTACCCGTTCCTCTGTGGATACCCAGAATGTAGGATCAGCCCTACATTTGAGCAACAGCTCTTCCCAATCCCCTGCTCTTACCTTTTACTTGGGCATAGTGTCCAGCACCAACTGCATTACAAATTCTTACAGAAGGTTTGTTGGACAACCCATAATCGGAGTCTGCCCTCAGCTTTAGGAAAGCTCCCACTTTCTACTGTTTTATTATTGGATGCTAGTAATTCCAGTTGTCTCTAAGATGCAGACTAGAAATGTGCCATAAGCCTCATTTCTGGCTCCTCAGACCTCATCTGTGTGTTCTTAAAAGACCAGTGCTTCTAAATAGGGCTGTTCTGTTGATTGAAGGGGACAGCAGGGATGTGTTGTAGTGCAGGTAATGTTTGGGAAGCACCACTAGTGTTTTGTAGGCAACAGACAAGGTCATGAGACCTAGTGCCTTCCAACAAACTGTCCTGTGCTTCATTGAAGCAAGGACTCACCAGACCTTCATGTATGTGAATGATTATTTGAGAAGAGGGCTCGACACCATTTTATGTGGAAACTCAAAAATACATTTGGGATGGACATCAGTGTCTGACACTTAGTTATCAAGGAGAATGAGATCCGAGGATCCCGCTTCAAAACCAGACAGAGCAGGGAAGTCAGTGAGACTTTACACTTATCTTTACACTTACCTCCAATTAACCAGCAAAAAGCCAGAAGTACAGCTATGGCTCAAGTGGTAGAGCATCAGCCTTGAGTAAAAGAGGTAAAGGACAGCATCCAGGCCTGACTTTGAGCCCCAAACCTCTTACAAAAAAAAATCCTCTGTGTGTGTGTGTGTGTGTGTGTGTGTGTGTGTGTGTGTGTGTGTGTCTGTGTGAAATTTGGTATGCTTTCAGTATTACCTATATTTTCTCAGACTTTTTAAAAGGAAAAATTGAATTTTGTTTTATTTATAATTGTAGTAAGAATTGTTGGCTGTTGCAGGAAAGTATATGGTTGACTTTAACTGTGCTAATTCCATGTGAGAAACCAGCAGCAGAAAACTATAAGGATCTATATTTATGGCTGTCACATTGGTTCTGTGGTGTATATGTCTGATTGCATAATGTCATGTAGATGAGGTCTGCTTGAACATTTTCAAATTGAACAGAGTAGTTATATGATAAACTAGATGTCAATTTTCCCTTTCCTATGAGTTTATGAATTATATTCTGTGAAATGATATATGTTATTTGTACCAAGAGTCTCACAAGTTTAATGATTTGCTAAGAGAATAGCCAAGACTCAGGATGTAGTTACATAGCTGGGCTCAGAAAATCCAACTAGGAAAGAAGTGCATGAAGCAAAATCTACGAGAGACTAGTTTCACACTTCCAAAAGGACACTCCATACAGGGTTACAATGAATTTGACAGCATGCATAAAATGTTGTCTACCAGGATTCTCATTGGCCCATTGACTAAGCTGTTGACTGGTTATAACAGCTTCCTTTACTTGCACAGGCCAACATCCTGGCTTTTCAGAAGGAAAGAAGGCATATAGAACTTGTATCCTATTATGCAAACACTGTAGTTACTTTGTGTTGATTAGTTGGTAGGAGCCTCCAATAGTCTACACTTTCAAGAGAGCAGGCAGTCCTACTAAATTAATATTTTCTGAATATACATAGCTTACACCTATAAACATCCATAGTAGACATAAAGTAAGAAACTACCAGGCATTTGTTTGCAATGGGCATGAGTTCTCATAGGTTGAAACCCACCATTATAAGAAAAGCACTCCCAGACCTCTACCCACTGTTAGCACATCAGACTGCTGACCCAAACTCAGCAATTATAGGTTTTTGGGTTTTTTTAATTAGCTCCATAGTCCTCAATTCAATTTTTCAAGCAGAAGTTAAATTTGAAAAGCAACAATCTCTTCTTTCCCTTACCACATTCTGTTCATGAAAAGGTAGCAAAAAAGAATGTTTCTTCTTCTTCTGTATTCTGAAGGAATCCATCACATTCTATCCCCCACTTTTTAATCTCTGTAGAGATTTTTTTTCTTTTTTTTTTGTTTTGTGGGTCATACAGCTTGAACTCAGGGCCTGAAAAATGTCTCTGAGCTCTTTCGCTCAAGGCTAGCACTCTACCATTTGAGCCACAGTGCCATTTCCTGTTGTCTGGTATTTAATTGGAGATAGTCTCATGGACTTTCCTGCTGGGGCTGGCTTCAAACCAAGATCCTCAAGTCTCAGCCCCTGAGTAGCTAGCTTTGTAGATTTAATTCTTGAAGCATAATAGGCACTTACAGCTCTGTCACTTTTTATCATTTCAATAGCAAACTTCAACTTTAATTTTTCATTAAACCTGAAAAATCTCACAACTAAATTGCTATTATGGGTTACAAACATGATTTGGACTTGAGATCCAATTATTACTCTAAACTCAGGGCAAAGCACAAAACATGTAACACAAATAAAAGTCTAATCTGATAACATTGGATCATCTCTGATGGCCTCACAGTTGACACCGTGCTGTGGAATAACAGCTCCAGAAGCCCTTCCTGAGTATTATATGCATAAACAACAGGTGTGCTGGCTAATTGTTTTCTCATCATGGTTCATATTTCACACCCCATAACTCCCAAATGAAATACCAAAAGAATACATAAAATTAAATGATTCAGTTTTAAAGGATTTATGCTGTTTCTGATAGTGTAGAAACAAAATGAAATCTATAAAAGAAACTATAACTGTTATTATTAATGTTCCTGAATATGTAATGTTTATTTTTGCTTTAAAAATTGATACCCCAGCTGGGTGTCAGTGGCTCATGCCTGTAATCCTTGCTACTCAGGAGGCTGAGATCTGAAGATCGTGGTTCAAAGCCAGCCCAGGCAGAAACATCCATGAGACTCTTATATCAATAAGCCATTAGAAAACCAGAAGTGATGCTGTGGCTCAGGTAGAGTGCTTGCCTTGAGCTGAAGAGCTCAGGGACAGCACCCAGGCCCAGAGTTCAAGCCCCACAACTGAACAACAACAACAAAAAGATACTCTGAACAAAAATGACAACCACAAAAAAAATGAGTTGAGCACACATTTCGAAAGAGTAAAGCAATCTATAATTTTTAAAAAGGAGGGGATTAGTTGTCTCATATCTTTTATTACATGAGCAATTAAAAACTCCATGAAAGTACAGCACTATGTGCAGGTTGTGTTCTGTTTTTCCATGGCTATTTCCATATTGGACTTCACCCTTTGCAAGTGAGGGAACATCATTACTTAGAAGGAACTGAAGTAGTAATTGTAGTCTTTTTTAAAAATAAGTTTTTTTTATTGTGAAAATACCATACAGAGGGGTTACAATTACATGAGCAAGGTAATGACTACATTTCTTATCAAGCATTGTTGCCTCCTCCTTTGTTTTTCCCTTACCATCCCTTCCCTCCCATCTCCATGACTACACTCCCCCCACTTCCTACCCTCACCCCACCACTCCTCACCCCCCACCCCCGCCAAAGTTGTAAAGTTTGTTTTAGGACATAGCATCTTGTACATCTCATTCTTCCAAAGGGTCCACCTGTATCCCTATTTAAACGATTTGCTTTTTCCCTTCCTCTCCCCAAATTATACCAACATCAAATACAGTGAAAGCAGGGGTTATACCGTGGGAGAGGGACATACAAAGCAACAAAATAATTACCTTATAAATATATTAGAAACAATAGCAAGAAAGAAAAAAAACACTTGTGTCCTTATCTTGGGTTCATTTTGCCTAACATCATTTTATCTGACCTTTTCTGTTTTTCTCAGACATATACTAGTTATTGCAAATAAGGGAGACCAGTGTCCCTAGTTTCAATGTGTTTCCAGCCATCTGAACCTAACTAACGTTATGTTACATGACATTTTGCACAAAACATAAGAATACTGTGTAAGATTCTTTATTACCATCTGTTGGGGAAACTAACCATTTTTCTAGCATCAGTCCATATGGCTCACTTTCTCCATCCTACTCTGAGACGAGGGATGATTTCAAAATAAAATGTAACAGTGAAGCATAAAGGCACCGGGCAAGTAATCATCACCTTTATATTGAATTCTATTAATGTTCTCTTTCCTCTCCAGTATGACTTGCCCTCTGTTACAGTGCTTTGATACTGGTAGCTTCGTGTTCCTCATGTGAAAGCCCTGTCACTATTGAATGAATTCCTATTGACTTTGCTGAGGATGTGAAATGCTATACTTAGAGATAGAATCAGGTACTTAATGTAACTGAAGAGGCTACTAATGGCTTAACTTCATCATCTCCCCTTCCTCTACAGCTTTCCTCCCTCTCCCCCCCCCCCGCCCCATCCTCTAAGGGCAGATTGGACAACTGAGAGATGTGAGCACTATCATTAACTAGGTTTGTCACAAACGATGTCATCCCTCATTATCATGCATTAAATTATTGTAGATGGTCATCCTGGAAGTTCATATTAAATTTGGTGGCTTACCTTGAACACGCTATGTTTCATTAGCCACTCACCTATGTAGAGACACAGGAGAGAGGGATAATTTGTCTGTGTCCCATGGGCGGTGCAAGGACAGCATAACATTATGAATTAGAGTCCTCCTAAGTACACTTGCAATTGAGGAAGTTGGCTTCAGGATATCTTCCCACTGAAATCAGCTCAGGGGGCCCTGAGACTGTCTGAGAGTGCTTTTATCACTCAAATGTACTTTTTCTGGCAGACATGAAAGTTGACTCATTGAGTCAGTCAGTCACAGCTATGTGTGGTAACAACCAACCAAAAACGCTTAATGGCTTTGCACTCAAAGATTTATTTCTTGACCCTGCTCTGTATCTTTACCCAGTTAGCAAGTGAGCACTGTATATCATAAGCACTCAGGACACCTGATGATGGACCAGCTAACATCTCACACATGGGCAGCTACCAGGTCAGGAAGAAAAGAGTTCTGGACAAGTATGAAGATTGGAGGATGTCCTTCCATATTGAATGTACTGTGGTCTGAAATATTCTATTCCAGTTCATTGTGCTGAACTAGCCATATGTCTACACCTAACCATAATGAGAGGGAAATGCAAAAAGACATGCTCCCAGGGAGAAAGAAAACTAGTCTTTCACAGGCAGCATTCACATGACTGCAATGGGCAATCAATACCTTCCTTTTTTTGTTTACTTCAGAGCCTAGAGATCCAAATACCTTACCTTCCTAGTTTTCCTTTCTTCTAGGACTGTCCACATAAAGCTGGTGGTAGTCTATGAAACCTAAGTGCGAATATGCTATTTAGAAAAAAATTTGCTAGTATTGTAGCTTGAAACTCAGGCCTGGGCACCATCCCTGAGCCTCTCTGTATTCAAGGCTAGCACTGTACCATGAGTCACAGCGCCACTTCCAGCTTTTTCTGTTTATGTGGCACTGAGGAATCAAACCTAGGGCTTCATGCATGCTAGGCAAGCACTCCACCACTAAGCCACATTCCCAGTCCCTATTTGGAATTTATGGAAAAGCTTTTTGCTTCTCCCAAAGAAACAGACACAGTAACAATGACAATTATTCCCCATTCATGCTTACATCTTCTAACTTGAAGGTAGAGACAATATCAGGATGTGAAGCAGCAATCTTGGGACAAGCCTCACAAAAAGATGACAGGGCAAAACAGAAAGAAGAAAAAAATATCCACTCAACTAGAGTGGACTGCCTACTTGTGTGCATTTTACTGTGAAAGAATTACAAGACCTTAGATGCTTAAGTCACTGCAAATCATGCCTTCTATTTATTATTTCTATTTATTATTGAGCTTGTTGCTAAATGGGAACCTTTGATAATCATCATCTATTCAAGACCTTTAAAAGAAAACATCTCATCTGAAAGAATGCATTATCCACAGCCACTCCTCCAAAACCAAAACATGATTCAGAGATTTCTAACCTATGACTTTATTTTTGTTTTCTTTTCTTTTTTTCTTTTTTTTTTTTTTGTCTGTTGTGGGGCCTGAACTCTGGGCCTGGCTGCTGTCCCTAAGCTCTTCAGCTCAAGGCTAGCGCTCTACCACTTGAGCCACAGCAACATTTCTGGCTATTTTTGCTTATGTGGTGCTGAGGAATCAAACCCAGGGCCTCATTCATGCAAGGCAAGCACTCCACCACTGAGCCACCTTCCCAGCCCCTTACTTTACTTTTTGGTACTTAGTTACTGACATAGGATGCCGCCTTGCTGTATCAGGTTAAACAAAGTTATGATGCAGTAATAAACCTGAAATTTGAGTGACCACTCTTCTCTGAACTTCTTATTGCATGACATAAAAAAATCCAACGTGTGTTTAAGAGACTGTGTTTGTAAAGTTACATACAATTCTGACTAACATAGTCTTTGTTATTCTTGAATTTAAAAGAAATTTTTGTTGTTGTTGTTACTTGTTTGTTTTCTTTTCTTGTTGTACAAGTGATGTACGGAGGGGTTACAGTTACATAAGTAAGGTAATGAGTACATTTATTGTCAAACATTGTTACCCCCTCCCTTGTTTTTCTCCCACTAGTCTTTCCCCCAATCCTACCCCACCCCTCAAATTGTAAAGTTCGTTTCCAACATAGTGTCTTGTGAGGTATTGTTGTTACATTGGGTTACCCTTTGTCCTTTATCTTACTATTTTGATTTTCCTTTTCCCTCCCCTAAATCAGATAAAGGTATATACAGGATGGTTACTGTTTCCATCTATAAAATACCACAAAATAACTTTAGAACATTTTCTTTTACTGCTCTCTTTTATATTGAAGAACTTTCTCAGAAAAAAGACCCTTTCATAAGAACATAAAACTTCACCATTCACCCATTTTTAAGAAGAAATATCTTGATTTCAAATCTTAATTGGGTATCTGAGATAGTTACAGAATAAAATCTGTTGAAAAGAAAATGAATGAAGAAGAGATTCTATGTTCTAGAAACTTTACAGAGGATTGGAACTACCTCTGAGACTATCTCCCTGTGCCAACAATTTTACAGAATGTAGCTTGTCTTTCAAAATGCAAAATGCTTTCAAACAGAGACTTTCGCTTGCTCAATATTAACCTTGACAAAATCAGGTTTTGTGTGTGAAGGAGTGAATGACTCTGCTCTTGAGAGTTGGGGGCCTTGAATGTCTAAATTAAAGCAAGGTAGCGGAAACTGATCTATGTCTCCTCATTGCACATTCTATCATGTTCTTATTCTTTCTTTAAAATTTTAACAGTTTGAGTGAATGACTTAACAAAAAAATCTAATAAGAAAGTCTCTTCAAAAGCCACATTTCTTGCTTGTCACCACTGTTTCTTGCTGGAGGGACAGCTTGTTGCTTTATGTATTGATCTCTAATATC
This sequence comes from Dipodomys ordii, assembly GCF_000151885.1. Taxonomy (NCBI): domain Eukaryota; kingdom Metazoa; phylum Chordata; class Mammalia; order Rodentia; family Heteromyidae; genus Dipodomys; species Dipodomys ordii. The sequence goes on along the minus strand of NW_012267349.1, from coordinate 1,073,376 downwards.
TTCCCCAAATCTTGTCTCTTCTTTACCTCCTACAGGCAAGGGATGAGAGGCAGATAATGGTATTAATTTTCCAGACATCTGCACATGTTTTAATGGCCTTTTGCAGTTTGAAGGTAGTTTCCCTGTGAGCCTACCACAGGGCCAAAATGTCATTAAGCTATAGATTGCAACAATACATAACATTCATAGCTGTAGTGCTCACCTTGTCAATGCAAAGAAAGCTAATCTATTTCCGTGGAGATTCAAATTCACATTAAGTTTCCTGCTTAACCAGGGTGGGTGCCTACAGTTTCTGAAAGTAAATGGCCTGACTTGGGCTGACTTAGTCCACATGCTTTCAAAGTCAGCATCACCATGTGAGATGGTGATGCTTATAAGCAGTTCTTAATCATGGACCATTTTTTAAGATCAAATAAGCCTATGTTCCCTTTCTCAGAAAGATGCATTAAAATGCATAAATAAAAGGCACAGGATTATGAAGGAAAGCAATTACAGTCTTCCTTAGATATCCCACAGAGGACTGGTTCCAAGACTCCCTGCAGATTCTAAAGTACACAGATGCTCAAGTCCTTTCTATAAAATGGCATTGTATTTGCATATAACCTACACACATCCTCTTCTACTCTTTAAACCATGTCTAGATTACTTATAATATCTAACATAATGCCAACCCTATGTAAATAAATATTTTTGTATTCAGGGAATAATGAAAAGGGAAAAAAGTCATTACATTTTCAGTACAAAAGCAATGTTTTTTTTTTTCCAATTCTTTCCATCCATGGTTGGTTAAATCTGTGAATGTATATCCCATGCATATAGAGAGCTGTCTGTATATTGAAGTCTGTATATTGTGTCTGGTTTCTAAAGTGTAAGCTTAAAGAGGAAAATCCAATATAACTTTTAAATAATGTGGCATATAGACAATACATAGAAGTATTTAGATTAAAATGTTTCACGATATGATTCTGTTGGAGAATGTGATTGTGTGATTTCTTTTGGAGACAAAAATCACAAATTTATACCATCAAGTCTGATATATAACTAGGAGGTATGTTGCATTTTATTTCAAGTTTAGGGAAACTAAAGACACCCTAAATTCTATACCAAACCCATTTCATGTTTAACAAAAACACATCCCAAGTATCTGTTTCCTAGAAATCACTAGTCTATATAAATGAAAGAACAGCTATTTGTCTTAGCTCTCTCATAAAAAGTTTAATATTTTCTCTTACAAATTATTTGTGTAAATATAGTTCATATTAGACGTCATTCCTGCCCATTTCTTAGTAGACCTTGTGTCTTAAGTTGGGCTCACAGGGGAAGGGGTAGCTCCTATAGAGATACTACACTGTACTCTTTGTAGACCCATTACCCATTCTAGTGGGCTAGCAGCAGAGTTGGAGGGTTTGTTTCTCCTCGTTTATGCAGAGCTAGTTGGGACTCTACCAAAGACACTAACATTACTTCAGCTCTGTGCTGGCCAAGGTCACCACATGGGTAGTAATTATTTTATAATCTGACATCTGAAGCTCTCTGGGGGAAAAAAAAAGGCAAAATGATTTCAAGGAATATTATGAACATTTTCTTTAGGATTCAATATTGTTTTTCCCGTGGAACAGTTTTAAGGGAGAATAAGTTCAAATTAACCTCTATACAAGTGTAATTACCAGAGAATTTCTTAAATCCTGAGAAAAAAATGAGAATTTCTTAAATCCTGAGAAAAAATGAGATTTAAAAGCAGGAAACTTTTTATTTCTTGTAACATACTACAGGACCTGATTTCCCTTGTCCCATTACATAGTGATAAAGCAGCTTTTGATAGCAGCAGCCAGTGTGATAAAATGATTATGGCAGCAGTGAGAAAGAATCTAATAAGGGAATTGATCTGCAGATTCCAATTCTGTAAGAGCCAACATCGATCAACATAAATGTCAATAATGAGATCGTATGGAGAACTGCCTAATTCCTTCAGATGATTCTGAAGTCTAGTGACAGATTCAAGAACTAAATGTGAAAAGGAATATAAAACTCTTACTATCACTCCACTGACCAACAAAAGGCTCCTGAACACATTGGTGCCACATGAAACAGTTTATCTTGGGTAAAATGAGTAAGAGAATAATCAAAGGACTTGCATATCATACCATAGGTATTGCCAATATTAGGCGATGGCAGTATATCTTTCCGTAATTGTACATCGTAATTATGGTTAGTACAGATCAAGGAGAGGGCCAGGAGAAAGTTAATGCTTTTATTTATTTGTGTCTTTGAGAGGCCTTGTCTTCATAGAGCTGCGGCAAAAGGACGCTTCAGTTCTCAGAGATGTGTCAGGAAAGGCTAGATGGGGTAGAATCCTTAAGTCTTCACTTACCATTTTATATGTTCACTGATTATCTGTGCCCAGGGTTTAACTGATTCTAACTTTGCCATGTTAGGAATCACAGGTAGCAACTAAACAAGTAACACCAAGCCAGCTTCAGGATCTGGAAAATTGAGAGGTTTTACAGCTTGAGGAGCTGCTAAAGATCAGGGAAGTAAAGTCAGGTGGGTGTGACTACCCACAGACACTGGCTCTGTTCACTTTCTCTGGCACTATCTTGGCAGAGAAGCCAATGTTCAGACCAGTATAGGATTCTTCCCATACTTCCTGTCTAGGAAGTCTCATCATCCAGCCCTGTTGTAGGGCCAGTGTAGGAAATCCACTAAAACAGACAGGTACGAAGAGCCAGTCACTCCTGATGTTCTGACTATGAAGCATCTGAGATTTAGTACTGGCCAACATGCCCTCCTCTGGAATACTCCCTGCCCTTTCCCTTGCTGTTGGTATTTGTTCTACCTTAGCTGGGCACCCTGTTGCAGACCCCTTTTTGGACCTTGTCATCAACAGGAGAATTCCTCCACAGAGATGCTTCTTCTGTTGGGAAACTGTTTTAGGTCCTGCTGTGGGCCATATGATAGCAGTCATATATTTGGTTCTGTCACTAGTTGAGTGTAAATGGGTAAAAATACTAACAAAGCAGGCTACTCTGTTACTGAAAATTATGTTAAAACTCAGAAGTCTATACTTAGACTGTAAACTTAGCAAAGGGAGTGTAACTATATCCTTTGTTGATTATGAGATAGCACTCTGGAAGTAATAAAAAGCAGATAGGTTAATAGCCAAGTCTAGATTCATGGAGGTACAGCCTGTAGTGCCCCACAGGAACCTAGGAAGGTCCAGTCCTTGATTTAATGCTTTGCTGTTACTGTCATGAAATTCTTAATATCTTCTTTACAAAGGGCTCCCTGCACTGGGTCCCACAAATTATGTCCCCTGTCTTGAAAATAGCTAACATTTTTCAAGCATCCAATATGCCCCAAGCACTGTAACTAATTGAATCCTCATCTCAACCTTATGAATTCCAGAGTTCCTTCTCCAGCTTCATGTCTTCAATAAGCTCCTGTGAGTTGGTATTGTTGTTATTATCCCCAGAGGAAACAAAAACTCAAGAGATAAAGTGACTTGTCCTAATTACACAAAGCCAGGATTTAAACTCAAAATTATGATACCTGGGGCCATGTGTCTCCCTCCCCTCCACGGTTATGGATATAGCAAATGGTCACTTAGCTGATTTGTGAAGCTAAGTCCAAAACTTCCTCTGAATATTGAAAAGCTGATTTTGTAGCCACTGGATTTCAGTTAACAGAGGTGTTTTAGTCGTGCAATAAACTTGCCTGTAGATCTAGATTTTGCTTCAGTGAACAGCTTGGTGAGACAATGTACTGAGTGATGTCTTCTGACACTTCATCATTGTCTTTTTGAATAAGTGATTCACATTTTCCAGAATCACTAAATTGTTATGCACTCAAGTAAGAGGGCATCTTATTTCATTAGGTCCTGATATGTAAAAATGGGTTTATGAAAAGGAATTTATCATTCAGTTTCAAATAGCTGAAAATCCAATGAAGATTTATATATATATATATATATTTGAGAATCTTGGGATTATTCACGTGGCGCATCTGAGCAAAAACATGTACAGTGTTCTTCCCACAGCATGAAAAAAAAGTGTTGCTTTTCAAATCAGCTGACCACTCTCAAGTGTTGAATGCAAAATTTTATAATCACAATTAATTTTATAATCATAATTGTTTTTTGAGAATTTGACATTCTCATAGTTCAAGTAAGTCTAAGAGCAGCTTCTTTTCTCGATAGCCTCTATAGTGCTTATTTCTTTGTAATGGTTATTTATAGATCAAGTACCAATTCTTGGGGCTGGGAAGGTGGCTCAGTGGTAGAGCACTTGCCTTGCATGCATGAGACCCTGGGTTCGATTCCTCAGCACCACATAAGCAAAAAAAGAAAAAAGCCAGAAGTGACGCTGTGGTTCAAGTGCTAGAGTGCTAGCCTTGAGCTGAAGAGCTGAGGGACAGCACCTAGGCCCAGAGTTCAGGCCCCACGACCGGACCCCCCCCCCAAAAAAAAGAACCAATTCTTATTCGAAAACTAAGAATTCACTTCTGGTATTTTCTAAGGTTAGAAGTACTGGGCATGATACAAAATAAAAGGAAAGCTCAGATAAAGATTATTGTACATCTTTGAGGACCATTTCCATCAAGCAGTTTAGGAAAATTAAGAAATCTTTAGGGATTTGTAAAGATGGAATAATTTTAGGATGATGGTAACTGGCAACTGTCCCAGAAGAAAGCCGAGAAATTATGTTATTTATGTTGATGCATCAAATATCTGACTAGGAATTTCCCTTTCAACTTCTTTTTCCATGCCTTGTTCCCTGATTCAGTGTTGACTAAAGTCATGCTCAATGAGAACAAATTGTTATATGTTTGTAGATTCTGCAGCTAAAACAGCAGAGCCTTGTTTTATTTCTTGTGGAGGATTTGCCTATTTTCCGAGTTCTCAGGGGCAGCTGTAACTCCTGAGTCTCTCATGCAGATCCCTGTCAGAGCACATCCTTGTACTTTTTAGGGAAACCAGAGCAGTTTTCATTTGAAAGGTGGGTGTCATTTTCTATCTCAGATTCTGTTTTTAATATTTTCCCCTAACATACCTGAAAAAAATTACAAAATTGAAGTTTAAGTATAGAATGCATTTAGCAAATAGTAGAAAAATACAAATCAGTCCACTTGACTTGACGAATCCCATATAAGAGCTGCAAACTGCCATTTGCCAAGAAATGATTTAGCCCAAGGAAATGTATTTTACAACTAATCCTTTAATGTCTGCTTTACATATTACCCTTCCCACTGTTAATGTAGAACAATATTGTAGGCTAGTAATTTTAGCCCCTCTATTTCAAATTGCTATTAGGCAGCCACATAAATAACAATTTTCAGCTACTTGTTTATAATACCATGAGGCATTACTTACCATCATGCAAAGGAACCGTGGATTCAAAACAAAAAACTTTGGAAACAAAACTATGGTGAGGCCGTGATGTAGATTTTTAGAACAAATTCAATAAAGCAAACCCAAAAATTAAGACTGGAACCATGACAATGTACAATACAGTGCTCATTATCAAGGCAAAGGAGACAGTGGGCTTTCACTGAACATTCAAATAGAAAGTACATTGATACCAGGCATTTGCACAGCTATTGCATGAGACCCCAACAACTTATCCTAAAGAAACCAGGACATGCAAATGAGTGCACGTGACAAAAGTCATTTTCATCAGCCTGGCTCTTCCTTCTCCCATCCCCTGCAGTCAGGTGCCTGTGGAGGTCCCAGTGGCTATGTAATCAGCGAACAGAATTTCATCTCTTCTAATATTTCCTTTAATAATGTAAGGAGTAGCCCATCTTATAAATAATTCTACATAATATTTTTTCCAGCTCTCTGGAACACTAGGAAAGCATTTCTACCCTTCCTTAGAGATAGCTATTTTCTAATTTTAAGTGATAATCATTTTAGTTTAATATATTTTCTTTGTAATAAGAATAGAACATGGCCTAGGTATGAATTCTCTCTCTCTCTCTCTCTCTCTTTCTCCCTCTTTCTGTCTGTCTTTCTTCTACTCCCTCTTTTCCTTTTGGCATTTTTTTCCTGGATATTTGTTTTCCTTGTCAAAAATTATTTTTAAGTAGTTGTACAAAGGAATTGCCATTTCACAAACACCTGCATATTTCTAATGGATGCATTAAATTTGGCAGTATTTCTAGAGTGTCATATGATGTTTTGATACAGATAAACATTGTTTAATGTTCAAATCAGAGCAAACCTATATCTCTACTCAAACACTGATCATTTCTTTGTAATGGAAGATATTCAAAGTCTCTTAGGTTTTTCCTAAAAGATACTTTTTTGGAAAATATCTTTACCTTCTCTCTTTTAATGCACTTAGACCAACTTCTGCCCCTGCCTTGGGATCTGGTTTCTTGCTGACCATCTGAATAACACATGGGACTTTGGCATTAAAGACGTGATCCCCCTGCATGTCTTCAGGATCAGCAGTTACAGTTGGAACCCTCTATTAACTACCCTTTTAGACCTTTACTTCTGGTAAGGGAGGTCTATAGTCAGCCTCATCAGTAGGAAAACATTGGGCAAAGGAATGGTAGAGAAAGCATAATATTTAGCAAGAGTGGTATAGATTCAGTGCTGGCTCTTCACTAGACTTGCTCATTCAGTGGCCTGGCATCATATTCTTGTATGATGGCAGCAATCTATCTGCTCATTTTTCTTGAATTCACCTTTGTGGTCTTACTGATTTTTTTTGCAGAAAAATGTTACTTTCTTCTTATCTCTGGACCTTTTCATAGGCTCTGTCCACTCAAATCTTTATTTCTTCTTTGGGTCCCTGCTATGATCTGATTCATATCATCTGAATCAAAATGTATATTGAAATCCTGGCCCTAATATGATGGTATCACATAGTGATTGGATCATAATAGAGCCCTCACCTATAGGTTAGTGTCTTTATAAAAGAGTTCCCAGAGAGCTGAAATTATTCCTTCTACTTTTGAGGGCATCGGGAAGTGGTATCCTGTTAGTAGGAAAGTAGGTTCTCACCAAACATTGCATCTGTGGCCACATTGATCTCAGGCTTCTCTGCCTCCAGAACTAAATGTTGGTTGTTTATAAACTGCAGCTTTTATGGTAATTGTTATTGTAGCTGAATGGACTTGGGGAGCCCCCTCACCTAAGCAATCTTTTTTATTTTAAATCCCAGGTGGGCTGATAGTTAGCTATACTTTCCTAAAGAAAAAGCCATAAAGAAGCCCCCTGTATGGCCTCTTGGGACATTCTGAATCAAGGGAGTCTGGCTAGCTTGCTCTTCTATGAACACCAGATGACAGACTCATTTATTCTTCATATCCCTCCATGTTAAACATGGTTAAGACAACATAGTGACAGAGCTTGAAGTGCTATACGACAGTCCTAAATCTGTATTCATCTCTAATCCTGACCCAGAAAATTACTTACCCATTACCTCCCTTGTTTTTTAAAATTTTTCTCACCAAAGAAATGGAGATGCTGGTAGTTTTTACTCATAATTGGACTTTAAAGTCTGAATAAGCATAAACCTATGTACTTAGCACAGTACCTGACACATAGTAAGTTAAGTGTTTGCTCTTATTCAGCTTAGTTTCAGTTTAGTCAAGATTTTAATCAAAATCTTCCTTAGAAAGACTGCAGACATCAAAGAATAAAACAATGATGTGCAATAATCGTAACAGCAACACTAAGGATAATAAAATACTAACAAGGGACATACTTTTAATAAATGTGTGAGTCCAGCAAGCAAAGAGATATTGTAATGGAAGATGGCTTTTTTATTTTATATTCTATCCAGTCCATTTCTTTGTCTAATACATTTATATTGTTGTTTTAGTAAATTGTCTATGACAGACCATCATTAGCCAAATTTAATTGGGTAGAATTAAAAGCAGGAATTCTGCAGTCAGACTGTTTGTGGGGTCAAATAATATTTATGTAACCTTAAGTGATTAATTCTCCATCTCAGTTTCTTCATCTGTAACATAAGGATGATCATACCAGTCTTTATTGTGGATCTTGATGAAACACAGTGCTAAAAAGAGCTCAAAAAAAGTACATAGCTATTATTGTTGAGGTTATTATTATTCTTTCTTTCCCAATTATCTGCCCCTGAAGAAGAGCCTATGCAGGTGAATCACCATGACAACATAGTTCATCTGATGGGAATGGCCTTGGATTGTGGACTTAGTACTTAGGGAAAGCAAACATCCATAGTAGAACTTGATTTGTAAAAGCTAATGAAATCCAGGGACCAAGGGCTTACACTTATAATCCTAGCTACTTCAGGAGGCTGAGATCAGAGGATAGTGGTTCAAAGTCAGCCTAGGCAAGAAAGTCCATAAGACTCTTACAATAATCACTAAAAATCCATTGTAGAGCACTAGCCTTGAACAAAAACACAGGGACAGGGCCCAGGCCTAGCCCCAAGACTGCCCCCCCCTCCAACAAAAGCCAAGGAGAGTATCAATTCATTTCCTTGTGGTAAAAGCAAACAGAATGTTGTGGGAAAGGTGGGCCTAGAAGGGAGCACATGTGGAGATATGGGCAGTTACACTGCTTCCTGGAGCATACATAGTTTTGTAACTTGGGATACCTTCCTCAGCTGCTACTACCATCTTGAGTACTTCCTACCTAAGATTTAATATAGCAGCTTTCTTCCATGCAGTAATGTGAAGATTCATGAGATAAACTCAGGAAAAGGAGCTTCACACAATCTCTTTTCCCCACAGAGCAAGAAATAATTCATTTCTTCCCATTTCTTCTTAATAAATGGTACATTAAACTCCAGTGACTCTCAGTACAGTTTCCAGTAGGGCTAGGGACAAAAAACGAGTCAACTGTGTTTTTATTCCTTCTAATCTCTTTACTTCAATGAAATCAAATGGAAAATTTGCTCCCTTGAATGTGAAATGCAAAAAGCTTCAGAAAGTCATGGCATTTCAAAACTAGAAGTTGATTAAAAATGTAAAAAAGCAGTGTAGATAATTTTACAAAACAGCGGGGGCATTGGGAAAGCATTTATTAAAAGAACCTGTTAAAGTAATTAGTGATAAAAATGGAAATTTCAGGCACTTCTGTATCTCTTAGATCTCAGAATAGGCTCAGGCTGTGCTGAATCACTTCCTCCCTGGGTTGAATTCATAGAAATAGACAAAAGGGATCTTTGGAAGTCTCAGGACTGGCAAGCAAGTCTGAGTCACTCTAAGGTGAGCGTTCTGCCCACAGGTCTGATTGACCAGCTGAGGAAGCCCTAAACCTGTGTCTGATTTCTCCCTCTTCAGTTATTTTCCTGTTAAGGGACTTCTTACAGAAACCAGAGTCCCTCTTCCTCTAACAGTTATTACACAAAATATTATCTGCTAATATTTCACTGATTTTTCAATATACTGATTCAACCTCTGCCACATTTGAAGTTGTTTTTCTTCTAATTTCTTCATTTTCATGAAAGCAAAAGGAAACAACTCTATATTACTCTTCCAAGATCTCTTCTAAAGCATTTTCTACCTGAAGAACTCTCAGAGTCTTTCCTTCCTGTGTGTGATTGGGCTCCTCGATGATCTCATAAGCTCTACTAATGAGTTTTTGGAAGTCTCTCATAGTTTATAATCAGGATTCTGTACACAGTAGATAATTCATAAGAGCTTCCCCATCCTGTTCATTCTAGTGGGGCCTCCAGAGGGAAAGTGTCCTGTCTATCTTCATCTGTCCTTCCCACTGCTCCTCACCCTGAGGGTCTTCAGGGCACTGCTAATGGAATTGTGGCAGATAGGATGGGTATGAGATGCTGTAGCCATCAATCTGCTGCAGAGACCCAGATAAACTTCCTAGTCACCAAACCAAGTGCTACTCCCTTAGGCAACCGTCCATTGTCATGGTAGCCAGGACCCTTGAAGAGTGTTTTGAATATAGCTGTGAAACAATTGTTTTAAAAAGCATCTTTTAACCTTGGATCCCAGAAACATAGACAATAGCATGCAGACTCGTGCCATTTTTCTAAGGTACCATACCAAGTGAGACAGAATGCACCTAAAGGTTGATTCCCAAAGCAAGTTAAAAAGTTTTCAGAGAAAATGATTGTGGCAAGGAATGCTATGGATGGAAATGTAGTTACAAAACTTTCAGACCCTGAAGTGATAAAAACTATGATGGACTTATTTTCCAGCTTCTTCTGGAAGAACATTCAAAAGGCATACTCTTTGCCTACCATCAGCAAAATGGCTCGATGCAGATATTTTGTTTTATCTTTGGATCGCAAAATGGAAACAATGACATGATTAATTAAACAACATCTTTTATCCAAGAAGGAGTTTGTCCTAGGCTCAAATTTTTTGTGAATTTATGAAATGGCCATATAATACTTAGTTATGTAATATGCAGTCATGTAATATTCAGTTTTACAATAAATACTTAATGGGTTAGAATGAAACCTGTGAAATGCAAACCCAGGGATCTGTCCCAGTTGTTCGTAATAGGGTTTGGAAGGGTTGATGAAAAGTCACATTTCTATAAATGTAATATGTAAGATAAAACTTTAGAAGGTTTTGGAGGAGGGAAGATTGTTTGGTTAGTAAATGTTCCATAGAGAATTATGTTCATCAGACTGAGCTATTTTGGGTAATTTCCTTGAACTTACTTTTAGCCATTCTTATGCATACCCATGAAAATTGCCTTATTACTTAACAGAAGGAACAAAGCTTTTCTACCTTATGTCTGATTCGGAACCATATTTTAAACACTTCTCTTAATCATATACTGCATCTACCACAGCTGCTTCCTACTCCTGTAATAGAATATAGGAAACCAAAAGAAGTTAGTAACCTCTCTTGCAGTTGGATTAAAGGGTATAACCCACTGGGCTGGCTACGAGTCAACCAAGTACTAAGTTGAAGGAAGAGCAGGGGCCCTGAGAATCTTCTGGAAGCTGTAAATTAGAATTGTTCTCTGGGGCTGGGAAGGTGGCTCAGTAGTAAAGTGCTTGCCTTGCATGCATGAGGCCCTGGGTTCGATTCCTTAGCACCACATAAGCAGAAAAAAAAGCTAGAAATGGTGCTATGGCTCAAGAGGTAGAGTGCTAGCCTTGAGCTGAAGAGCTGAGGGACAGTGCCCAGGCCCAGAGTTCAGGCCCCATGACTGACCAAAAAAAGAAAGAAAGAAAGAAAGGATTGTTCTCTGGAGTAAAAACAGACTTATTTAAATCAAAACTATAGATAGATAGAAAACCCAATAAGTGTTTCATCTCAGAAATCATCCCAGGATCTAGACCACAGATGTGATTTCTAAACAAGGCCTGGTCAGAGGGAAGAGAGCAGCAGAGCTCAGCAAAACAAGACAGTCTACAGAAGTGAGGGACCCGAAACAATTGCTGGCCCACTCCTGTGGGCTGTGTTGTAAATAGTGAAACACTTGTGAGTTGGCACCCTAGTAAAAATTCCTCCAACAACTCTCTAAATTTCCTACACTAAACTTCTGTGACCAGAAAAAATACTTTAGAGGGAATAGCACTGAGGACAGAATTCAGGATAAAGGTAGGGGAAGTGTGATTAACACTAGATCATACAGGAGTAAGAAGAATTACCTTCCAAATAAAACAGAAAATAATAAAGAACTGTGGTCATCAAGCCTACCCCACCAACTGAGATACTTTTTCCACAAGAAGACAGAAAGTAACTTTGATGAATATGAAACAGTTAAAGTATGGACCAAGATTAAGTAAATCAAAGTATTGAAAGAGATCTGATTAAAACCATGAATTTTCATTCCTCCTCTGTTGTCAAACATAAGGTGCTCGTGTTGGTGGAGTCTATGAATCAGACTCAGGCTGTATTTATTCTCATAACTGTACAGATAATTGTCTTTTAATAAAGGAGAGAATGATTCTGTGCATGCTTATGATGTTAGATTAATTCTCTCAAGAAAACAAGAAAGGAGTCATGGTTCAATGATCTCTTTGGTCCTTTCTTCTTGACTTTTGAAGCTGAGCTAATAACTTCTGAAACCCGATATGGAAAAATTCACACATTCTTTTCCACACTTTAAGAAGTATAATAGAAAACACAAAAACTGTGCATCAGCTGAGCAGTTATTTGGTATGTTTAAGCAGGATTTCCTAAACTCTCTGAACTTCTTAGATAAAGATCTGTGTTGTCATTTTTGCCTCATCTTGTACCATTAACAAAGTCCCCATGTCTTCCTGGCCTTCACAATCTCTGCCTTAATGTGAAGACACCAGCACATACTGAGTCAAAATGTACAGGCAGAATCTAATAAATACAGCACCCCTCACTGAGCACTAGAGAATAGCACTACAGTGAATAAAGGAAGAAAAGTAATGGAAAACTCTGGACTCCAGCTCAAAAAGTCAGAGCCCACCTAAGTCTCCGTTCTCCATTGTCACTATTAACTACCCAGCTGTGCAATTAGTCACTGATACTCTGAAGGAGCCACTCCAGCTGCATCAGACCAGATAAAGGATAACCAGTCCTTGGTATAGATTGTGGAAGAGGATATTTACAAATGATGACTGGGGACTAGTTAATCCCACCCACCCCAAATAATACCGCCGCCATGTGTGGGTGGCATGGGTACCAGCTGACTTGGTTTTCTATACTGGTATGAAGGCTGCACCCTGACTACAAATTGAGGTATACTTTAGATCTTCAAGCAATCTCTCATCCTTGTTCCTCCGTAGTGTTTAGCACTATCTCCATGAAACTGAAACCTCCAGTGCAGGAACCAGATCTTTTAGTTTGGTGACATGTGTATAATGCTTTCATGCATAAATGAGTGCACACATACACCTATATGAATATGTCTTTATGTCCAAATATCTGTACATAAAATGCACATATGCATTGAGTGACTACTCTATATGCTTCAGAATGCCTATCTCAGAACAGGGCAGTATCAGACAGGTCAGTGTTTGCTATGGTAACAGATAAATCCCACATGAATTAGCCTCAAACTCAGTAGCTATGTACAAGTTCATTTGTTCCTCATGTAAAGTCCAAAAGAAGTATTTTGGATCCCACAGGGGCTCTCTTGAAATTGGAGATTCAAGAATGCAAATTTGTTTCATCGGGTTGCATCCAGCTTTGACAAGATTGCTATGCTGAATTGGCTAATACATCAAGCAGTTGAAGGAAAAGAATGTGGAGAACTATGTAGGATGTTCCTTGCCTGACTATGAAGGATAGCTTCCATTCCATGGTCCATGTCACCTGACCATCTCTACCTGGAGAGGAAGATAGGAATTAAGATTTATCAGGGTGTCCAGAAGGATGGTGGCTATTCCATGACATCCAGCCCTCCCCAGACACAGAGCCAAACAGAAATGTAGTGGTTAACCTGTCTTTTTGCGGAACTACTCATTTGTAGGAAAGTAGAACCTATATCAAGAACTGTTATAAGAATGGCCCCAATTCAATGATGTTGCTCATAAGACAAAGGGCCAATATGAAGAGATAATATAATCCATCATGGCAGTGAATCTACACTGGCTACAGAAGATGAGTAGCCTTCAGATAAAATTCTAGTGCAGTCACAAATAATAAGCAGGGTTTTGTTAGATTGACAGGAGCATGGGAAGGTATGTTAAATAAGGAAAGATAAGTAAAAGTGATAAGGACAAGAGGTTTATTTTTTTAAGATTATTTTGTACCAGTCCTTGGGCTTGAACTTAGGGCCTACACCCTATCCTTGAGCTTCTTTTGCTCAAGGCCAGAACTCTACAACTTGAGCCACTGCCACTTCTAGCCTTTCCTGGGTAGTTTGTGGGAAGGGAGGGGAAGGGTAAACAAAGGAGGAGGCTACAATGCTTGATAAGAAATGTACTCACTATCTTGCCCATGTAATTATAACCCCTCTGTACAGTATTTTCACAATAAAAAAAGGAAAAAAAAGAATCTCAGAGACTTTCCTGCTTGAGCTAGCTTTGAACCATAAACCTCATATCTTAGCCTCCTAAGTAGCTAGAGTTACAGGTGTGAGCCACCAGCGTCTGGCTAAGAGGAGCACTCTTGAGATAATGAAACTAATCTGGAAAGAAGGTAGAATGAGATTGTCACCTGAAAGAATCCTTTAAACATAAGGATCTCACTTCTCTAGTCTGGAGATTTGTGAGGCCACCAGTCTATTTCCAAAACCAGCCAAGTTGTATTTCAGTTTCTGAGATCATGGTGCAGATGATGAAAAGTCAGTTTCAAACCTTTTCTGAGTGGTATTGCATTCATACTGAAAGCAAAACAGGCTGGTATCCAGGTTCTTCTGGATTTTTGGGTTAAGTAATTGTAATTCAAAATAGTTCAGGTAAGAGATTTTATCCAGATGGACTCTACTGTGAGCGTGAACTATAGTTCATAGGTATGGAAGTGTGTCCCACTTCACCAGTAGGCTCCTCTGAAAGGATTGTGGCACTTTGCTTTGCTGTCGCTTTGGCAATGACTTTAATTGAATTCCCCATGTACACTAATTGTACTTACTTCTCACTGAAGTCAGAATTAAGCGCAGATGTCATCATAGTAGGGGTCTGAAAAGCTATCTGGTATATGCATATATTTACATGCTTGTTTATAAGAACATATTTTCACATATACATTTATAAATTGGAAATTATAAAGCTTTTGGACAAATTTACACATCTGTGGACTTCAGAACTTCTGTGGTTATCTAAGGAGATTTTTGTAAAAAGATATTTACCTACCCTTTTCTTTCCTAGAGCCTTAATAGATTTTCTTTTTCTCTCATTTTGTGTTTGCTTCACATATATGGAAACAATACAGCAAGTGATTGTACTTGGATCTACCTCCCACTAACCTAAATCATGGCATTATCTTGGTATATGGATCAACATTGTATCTTCTTTACTGCCTGTTCTTCTGATGGCAATGCCTTTTCCTATCTGTGATTGGATCCAGCCTTTTATAATAGATGAAAGATAGATTTTGTAAAACCTGTGCCTTAAACAGGACTGAAACTCAGGTTTCCTGACCCCATTGTCCAAGATCTTGCTGTCTTCTACATAGACTTTACCTATTTCAAGGGAGAGAACTGAGTAACTGGGTAAAAACTAGTGAAACAGAACACCATTTAGAAAGGTAAGATTTTGCATACACATATTCATGCAGTAAGCACTAGAGTGACATCATATCTGAGAAGAAATGGTGAAGTACAATCATGAACTGAATAAAAAGTCAGATATCTAATCTATAAAGGACTCTTCTCCCAAATCACATGATATACCACTCAAAACCATCATTTCTTTTGTTGAATGTCATTTCCCATAACTACTTCTACTGTTTGCATATTGATAAATGTATTCTTAGGTCTTAAAATTATAATTCTTTTGGCACTCTCTCAACCTTTAAAACCTATAGATGGGGGTGATCGAAAGACTTTTCTTTATAGTCTGCACCAAGCATTAACAGGGTACCTACTAAGTATAAAAGACTATGAGAGGTCTTGAAAATTAAGCAATGAGAAAAGCTCTATGTTTTTCCTCAGGAGACTCAAATTCCAGAGAGATCTTGAGGTAGGGATTATAAAAAAAATTGTCCAGAATAAAAATGAAGTTCTGTTCTATTTATCTACTGGGATCATAGCTATCTTGGAGAAATTAGAATTTAAACTAGTAGGCAGCTGACTTTGGATTTATTCTGTCTCATGATAATACCTCCACAAACACATGGACTGAGAGAAGAAAGGGTACAGGTATGAGACAAATGAGGATATGAAGCTCCAATAAAAAAGGGAAATAATCTACCTAAACCAGAAAATAAAAATTCCAAATGAGAAAGATGAAGAGCAACAGTCTTATAGAAGAGAGAGTGAGACTGTCACTATCAAAAAATCACAGCCTGCCCCCTTCAGTAGGTACTAAAGCCATGTTTGTTGAGGGACCAACTAACCAACTGTGGGGGGCTCACAAGAACTCAACCTAAAGGGATCCAATTGGGGAATAGAAGGACTGTGATTCACTTTATTTGAAATGACAAGGGTGGTTGACCTACTGGGACAATAAGGCAAGTGTGGTCACCCTTGCATTCTAAGGTGATTCAATATCTCTTGATGGCAAAGACTAAAATATTTCTAGGATCCACATCATTAGACAGAAGGTTCTTTCCAATATGGAAAAAAAATGTAGGAAAACTTTTCAAAGATTGTAAAGGCTTTCTTATTCACAGTATTTACTTACTTGATTAGATTTCCTAATGTCTCAAGTCATAGAAGTTGTAACCAAGACCAAGTATGGTACAAGAGACATTTTTTAATGTCACAAACACTACTCATAAATCACAGGTTTTTATTGTATTTGCAATTAAACAAATCAAATTTAAAGTCTACAGAAAAGTCTTTGTAATTAGAATAAAGATTAATATAGTGAAATGTCCCAGTCTTAGCAGGCCTCCCAAGCAAAACTGAAATAAAGAATTCAGTATATAATCGAATAAATATTAATGCATAAAATCTTCCAAGCCCCCAGATCCCTGATGTAATTATTTTCTATTCACATTAATTGTTCCTAACAGATGATGCTAATGACTTTGAGTTAAAATGTGTCCAAGGGATAATTTCACTAGATCCGAACTGTATAGAAATAAGGTCACTTTTATAATTATTTGCTCAGATTTTTAACCACTGCTCAATATCATGAGGTTAACTTGGTGACAGATTTTTTAATGAGAATATACAAAATTTATTTTTACACTAATCCATAAGTATATTGGGGTATTAGTACTTTCCTTGTCACTTCTCTCCCAACTACTACTTATTTTTTCCTACTACTTACTTTCTCAAGAAAATTGACAGTCTACAAATATGTGATTATTGTTTATAGAATGTAATTTTGTACATATACACACATTTATATGTACGTTTACATATATTTGTATATACATATATATCTATATAAATATATGTGGGTGTATTATTTGTATTATGTGTTTTGTGATCTGGAAATGTAAACTCTTAAGAGGTTTAACCAAAGCCAGATACTTGAAACGAAGTATCTCTATTTGATATTTCTGCTTGGTTTTCACTAGAAACTTCACTCGCGAATCTTAGATCTTTCGTCTGGAGATTTGCTTTCAGAGGTGGAAAGAAGCCAAAGTCTGACCCAGTCTGGAACTGATGCTGAGCTGCATGTGAGTTTCCCTGTTGTCTTTGGAGCACTTGTTTAGGCTGTTTTCTTCCCATCAAATATGATGTCACAAGTGAACCATAAAGTGCATCCTTGAAGTATTGTCAGGCAGAGAGAAATTCCTTTTTTTCTTGTGTTCTCTGAAATTCAATAACATGTCCTCCAGCTGATATAGTAAGCAGAAAGTGTCACTCTAGGCAAAAATGTCATAAATCTTGGCTTTGCCCCCAGGATACCTTTTTAGGTATTGATTACATCTCAGCATCCCTGAGAAATGGTCAAGGAGCTTTTTATTAAAGCCCATGTCCCATATTATTCATACTACTTTTATGATATATTATGTATGAACTTTTAAAAATTCATGGGCTCTTCATTTTTCCCCTTTAGTTGAGGTTATCTTTGTGCTTATTTGACAAAACTTTAACCAGTATGACTTTTAACTCTCATGGACATAGAGTAACTTGAAAAGAACACAACAGCCATATAAGTACATAAAGAAAAATACTATTCTGTATTAAAGGTAAATATTCTTGAGTCAGGTTGGAAGGAACTTTCAGGGGAATGCTGCCACTTACAGCCATAAAAACCTAATGGCATCTAGCCTAACCTATAATCTGGCATACATGTCAGGAATCTTTTATATGTGAAAGATTTACTCAATTCCTGGCTTTGTTCTCTCTCTCTCTCTCTCTCTCTCTCTCTCTCTCTCATATATATATATATATGTGTGTGTGTGTGTGTGTGTGTGTGTGTGTGTGTGTGTGTGTGTGTGTGTGTGTATACTAAAATTATAACTTTTAAATT
>NW_012267349.1:959141-1053315 GCF_000151885.1 Dipodomys ordii | reverse complement strand
GGAGGAGATGGGGAAAAACAAGTCGTTTAAGGATACAGGTGGACTTGTTGCAACAATGAGAAGTACAAGTTGTCATGTCGAAAACTAGCTTTACAGCGTTGGTGTGTGGGGGGGAGTATTGGGGGGTGGCGGGGAAGCTGGGAAGGGATGTGAAGGATAAACAAAGGAGGAGGCTGAAATGCTTGATAAGAAATGTACGCATTATCCTGCCCATGTAATTGTAACCCCTCTGTACAGTATTTTCACAAAAAAAATTAAATTAAATTTAAAAAAAGAAAGCACACAGATAGAGGGGAGTCTAACAGTGCTTCTGTTGAAACTTTGTTCAGGGTTCTTTCCAATATGTTTGCAGTAGCAAATGCAAGTCTCTCCCACTAGCTCTAGGCATCTATTGTGATACCCAAATGAACTCTCTTTAACTAAGTGACACCTAGCAATATGCAAACGCATCAATCAATACATGCTAAAAGCTTGATTTTAAGACAAGTTTCTTTTTTCATTGATAGAGCCAAATTTTAGCAGGGGCAATAATAGCATAGTAAAAAATTCTTGGCATTTTTTAGATTACTTAAAGATATGGCTATGTAGTAAAAATACAACAGTGATAGCCAGCAGTTAAAATCATTAAGCATTATGGATATTGATTAGCAAGCACATTAAACATCATGTCAGGGTTTAATACTTACCATCAGTACTCTCATACAGTCCTTACTTTCTATCCCCAAGCTGGTTTAGTCACTGTCGTTTGGAATTGCATTTGGAAAACAGCGATAAGTACTCAGGGACTAAAGGCACCCATAAAGTGTCAATAAATTGCATAAGTAAGAGGCTTTGCTGCTCTGTAAGTGACACAAAGACAGATGGCTCCTCACTGAAGAGTTTCTGAGACAAAGCTTTATATAGATAGGTGGCTGGAATTAGACGGTAATAGAGAGATTCTATTCTCAGTGGTTGAGATGCTAAATTAATTTAGCCTGTCCAGTTTGTAGAGCTTCATCTGTTACATGAGAGGCCTATAATGTGGCTGTCAGGATTTACTTGGATATTTACCCCTTTATCTGTCACCCAACTCTTATACAGACCCACTAGAATTCTAACAGCCAGAAACTTCTTCAGGGGACCCAGGACTGTCAACTGGGTACCCCAAGTCATATTATCTTATGAGGTAGAGACCTCCTGATAACCTAGTTTCATGTTTGCTGTATGTGATTTCTTGTAAGTGGCACAGATAGGATGTGTCCATTTGATGAAAGGACTAGAATAATTCCATCAGAGCCAGAAGGCTGCCTTGAGGCTTTGGAACACCATGAAGTTGATGTTTTCGTTGCTCAAGGTTGTGTATTTGGTAATTGTACATAACCAGATCTCAAATGGCCATCTCATGTTTATGATCTTGAACACTATAGCTTTCATTTATGCCACTTAAGCAATATTTTTGTTTCCTTTCAGTGTTATGGAGATCAAACTAGAACCTCCATGAACTAATCAACGCTCAACCATTTAGCTACATCTCCAGATCTTGACTTGTGTTTTGATATTGGTCTGATTCTCTTACCATTGTGGTTTGATAAAATATGGAACCAATATTAGCATACTTTTGCCTAATAATGGCGGTAGCTTGTAATAATTGAATACCTACTAGAGGCCAGACACTGTGCTCTGATGTCTGTGCTTTCACATCTAGAATTTTGTGTACTCTTGCAATGACCCTGTAATGGAAGCAATATTTTTATCATTCATTTCTAGAAGGAAAAATGTAGCTGGTAACGTAATTTTCCTGTAGCCACACAGTGAAAAGCAGAGCCAAGATTAGAACCTATGGACTCTCCAGATCCAGTCTGTACTTTTAACCATTCAATATGTAGTTCAGTTGGTATTTTCTCTTTCCTATCTTTCTCTTTACAATCTTGTTCAGAGTGTGTCTCTCTTTTAGGAACACCAAGTGAATGCAAAACCAGGAACCCCTGTCTTGAAATGCCCTGGCTTGGGTGTCATCATCCCTGGCCCTCTGTGTACCGGAAACAGCTGCAGCAGCAGTGAACTGTCTCTTTCAAGCACCTGCAGCGAATACTCCAGTGGCTCCTCCTACACATGGCATGATGGGAAGAACCTGAGAAAGAGGGTAAGGGCCCCTTGCATAATATTTCAGTGTGAGGGGATCCGACAAGAACCACCTTCAGGTAGAATTTGATCCTAGAGGTGGAGGGTAGAAGGAGAACTAAGAACAAAAAATGACTCCTAATCAATGCTAGAGTTTCATAAAACAGGATTTGACTCGAAATTGGAGGACCACGTGACACAGAGAGAAAATACTGTGTTAGACCATAGGGACAAGGTTTCAGTGAAGATGGTCCTATTTCTACTCAAATACCAGATCACCTGCAGGTTGGTACAAAACTACTCTCCTTGAAAATACCTCTCTTCTGCATCTTGGGCTCAGACAGCTGAAGACTTTTTCATACACTGAACAAAATTTTTTGCACACTGGTGCAAACCAAGTATTTTGAAAAAGCTATTTGTCAGTTTCACAAAGTTGAAGCAAAACAGACTACATGAGAATTGGAAACCCCAAATCAGAATACTTAGAAGTCATTTTTTCTACCAGTTGGATAAATTTAGTTTATGTTTTCAGCAATGTAGGCACCAGGAAAATTCCATAACTTCCAGAATATATCGGTGAGGGAGTAGTTTTGTCATCCACTGAACAAGAACTCAAAAAAAAAAAAGACTTCAAGCTTTCATTTAGAGCGTATTCCCTTGGACTCAGACGTCTAATGCAAAATAGAGAGCCTGCTGCATTATCAAAATTGCTTCCTCTAAGGAGTTGTTCAGGGCTCTGAAGAATGACTGCCAGAGGCCTGGCTTGTACCAGACTGGGAAGATGGTTGGAATAGTTTCCTTGCTCTGTCTTTGCATGTAGCTGAGTCACACAGCCCTTTCCCTTATCAGCTCATTTCCTTCTCTCATACCTTCCTCTTTCCTTTCCTCAACCTTCTTACTTCCTTTGAAACTTTTACCTGATACTCTCCCAGTTATAGAAGTGTGATGGTATGAGAAAATATCTACTCTGAAAGGTGGAAACAAAAAGTTCTTATGACTCTGTGCACACTCAGGTGTCCATACTGGTATAGCTCTGGAGTCCTTATATACCTGTTATATCTCATTGTGTAGTCCTGGTTCTCAGGGATCCAGAAAGCTAGATTCAGACTAGCAAGGCATTTTAAATCATATTAGTTAAATAATTCCAAACAGTATTTACCTAGAAGCAGGTGTTCTCTTAGTATGAACTTCTGTGATATGCTCAAATAATATGAATCTGAATGGTAACACAATTACTTTGAATAATAATAAAGCAATCATAATAACCTGTTTAAGCTCACAGTATCTTTGGAAATATTGTTTACTGTAGAACAGAAAGGAAGCCTTCATGAAATTCACCATCCTGCTCTACATGGAGAGATTTGGCTCCAGTTAATAAATCACTGCCATATAGCTTTGTATAAATATTAGCTTATTTAATCTCATGATAGGTTATTGAATAGTTTCTCCTGTTCTCCCCATTTTACAGATGAAGCATTTAGAGTGCTAAAAGTTCGTTAACAAGCTCAAGAGTTCAAAGGTAGTACATGACAAAAAATCAATCATTCAGTTCTAGAAACTTCACTCTTAAAGGTTCTGGACTTATTGAGTGCTGGTTAGAGAGGGGTTATGCCATTTTTTGAAATGACTTTGTTCCTATTAAGGCCAGCAATTATATATACATATATATGTGTATATATATATACACACACAAATATATATATGCATATAAATCTATAGGTATATGTGTATCAGCAATCTTGACACCACCCATCCAGTTCCCTAAAGCAACTCTCTACCAACCAACATTGCCCCCACAAAGAACACAGTAGCTTAGGGGAAATGTCATGCCTTTCCACCCTCTCCCCTACAGAAGACACTCACTGTTACATCTGACCTTAAGTTTCAAGATCAGTGTAAGCTTTTCACAGGTTATTAAATAACATAACCTCCTGTGGAAAGCTGATGGAGGAATGTGGCTGATCCCACTGGGAGGTTTGCTGCAGCTAAACAAAGCACAGCATGGGCTCTGGAAGAGTAGAAAGAAGGTGGGTGGGCAGAGGTTGAGCAGCCTTCTGTGGGTTAAACAAATCTGCCTCTTCCAGTAGTTCACAGGCCACTTTTAGTTGGCTTCTCCTCTTTATTGTCAATATGGCATCAGGATCATGGAAATCCTTAGGCTGTAGTAGCCTTCTCTCTGGTCAGTCTATAATAACCAGACCCACCCATGAGATTTATTCTGATTTCCAAAGAAGCTTTTAATGGTGCAGAGAAAGAAGATGGGAGGAATCAGCATGGCCAAATAGCATTTGTCCCCTGTAACTCTTACACCGAGTTTCCCAGATAATATAAATAATAACTTAGATGCTAGTGACTTTTCCCAGCTTATTATAAAACCTAGATTCCAGTGGAAGTTTCTCACACTTTAAAGTCTCTGCATTTGAGCATGTGGTTAACATTTGCAGTTGGCTGGGGTAGCAAAGATTGGTATAGAGTACTCCTGTGTAGTTACCAGACTTTCCCTAAAGTTATTCACCAGTAAGAATATAACATTTTTTTAAAAAAAGAATAAAGGTAAGCTTTTCTGTCTTTTTCATTTCCCCAAGTATTGGTTTGTTATTTATACTGAAAATCCCATTGAAGAAACAGTGCCAGGGAAACCGTGGTCTCTGTTAGGATGCTGAGGCACACAGACAGGAGACTAAAGCTAAGCCAGACTTGGCAGTGTAGCACAGAGATTAAGAGTGCAGACTCTAGATTTCAACTGTCCAAGTTCACATTCCCTCCAGCCCTTTTTGAACTAAGTCAAAAATTGACAGTGGTGGTATAGAAAGTACTGGGGAAACCAGAGTTCAAATGTTTGCTTCAGATGTCCTATTTCTGCCATGTTCTCCAGATCAGGCTTGCTGAATCTCAGGGTTTTCTACAGCAAAATGGGAAAGAATGTCTCGCTGAGGTGATCTGAGACTGCAGCCAAAGCACTGTGTAATCGGATGGTACATATCACATGCTCAGTACCAGACGTTCCCTCCTCTGCCTTTTCTTTTCTTGTTGCCAAAAGGATGAGAAATGCAAATGTGTTGAAGATGGTCTTTTGCCTGCATTATTTCTCATATACTTTTCCAAAGCTGAGTGTGACATTTGGAAAGGAAGGGTAGGACACTGATCTTTGTAGAAGAATAATTACCCTAAGGTTCTAATAGCAAATGGCCAGCAGGTATATGTAAGTAGATATGTACAAGCACACACATGTAAATAACAACTTCAGAAGATAACAAGTAATGGACCACCTAGGCGCTGCTGGCCCTCACCTGTAATCTTAGCCTACTCAGGAGGCTGAGATTTGTGGATCAAACCAGTCCAGGCAGACAAATCCAAGAGCCTCTTACCTCTAATTAACAAGCAAAAAGCCAGAAGTGGAGGTGTTGCTCAAGTGGTAGAGTTCCAGCCTTGAGTGAAAAAAGCCAAATAAGAGCTCAGGGCCCTGAATTGAAGCCTCCAATACTAGCACACTTGTATGCGCGCACGCGCGCATGCACGCACGCACACACACACGCGCACACACACACACACACACACACAAACATATGGCCTAAATTATTTTTCTGGCTCTGCCCTCTCTGACTCTCATTGACCTTCTATAGTGAGGTCACATTCTCTTTGGAGCATTCCCTAATTACACCTTGAGCATATCTCCCTGACCATTTCATTTCTTCAATCTGGAAATCACTTTCTCATTTTTATCTTTCAAGCACTAGGTAATTTAAAGTGGCTTTTCCATATGCCTGTTACAACTTTTCCAAACAGACTTGTGAATCTCTAGAATGCCCTCCTTATGTGAACTTCTCATGTGCTCCCTTGATGGAGGGATTTTTGTGGCTAAGTTCCCTTCTTCCTGTTGGGTGTTGCAAGAAAAGTCTTTACCTCCTACTTATTTATTTTACTGTAGTACAGAGCCTGACAAAAATCAGTGCTTATCACATCCTTAACAATGCATACTTAATTTTGCATACTTATTCATTAATTATACCAATTAAGTCTACTGGTATGCTTTTCCTTTTGTATATTTGTGATCTGAATGGTTCAATCATTTCTTTTTAAAAATTTTTTTGTTGTGAAAATACCGTATAGAGGGGTTACAATTACATGGGCAAGATAATGAGTACATTTCTTATCAAGCATTGTTGCCTCCTCCTTTGTTTCCCCTTTCCCATCCCTTCCCATTTCCTCCCTCTTCCCCCCCCCCACACCACAGTTGTAAAGTTCATTTTTCAACATAGTATCTTGTGCATCTCATTGTTGCAATGGGTCCACCTGTATCCCTAATTAAACAATTTGTTTTTTCCCTTCCCCTCCCCCAATTGTATCAACATCAAATTGAACAAAGGGATTTCATTGTGATACTTCCATGTATGCATATAATATCCTTTGATTAAATGCATCTCCTCTATTCCTCATGGTTCAATCATTTCTGATATCTACTTTTCTTTCTTAGCAATCATCACAGAACTGGGATAAAAGACTGAGTATTGATTCTTCACTCCCAAGTGGCTTTGCGAGTCCTGCAGATGAACTACCTCCAACCCGTATCAAAGAGAGCCACATTTTGGAAGGGTTAAGGAAGTTACAGAAGCGGAAAGTATTACTTGAACCCCCATCAGTGATCACCAAATGGGGTTATAAAGATTGCATGAACTCGAATGAAGGAATATATTCTCCAGGAATTAAGAGCAGCAGCCTCAAGGACTATCCTCCATGCAATCCAGCTGGCACGAGGAGCCCCTGCAGGGAACCCCACAGGACATTTACCTACAATACAGATTCTCATGAGGAGGCTGAAGATGATTCCTCTTCCTTAGCACTGCTGCAAACACTTCCACACCAGGGATCCAGGCTGCACAGCAGTAAGTTAACACACAGTGTTTCTGACAGCCTGTTTGGCTGGGAGCCACATGGAAAACACTTTCCAGAAGCTTCAGCCTCAGTCTACCCCAGGGAAAGACCTGAAAGACTGGCTCGTTGTGCTAGCCACTGTCTTTTGGAACAGAAGCTGCACCCAGGTGGGCAGGTACCTTGGGTGCAAAGGGAGTCACCCAGTCAAGGCCAGGACCACACTACAGTCAATCTCCAGCTTTCAGACACTGATGACAATGAACCCCCAGATGAGCTGCACATAGAGAGCAGCGATGAGAGAAGCCCATCAGACCTATCGTTGACTGCTGACACTGACAAGTCCATGGAGAACCTTGACATCCTCGTGGGCTTTGGAAAATCGGAATGTGGGTTTCCTGATGAGGAGGAAAAGGAAGTACCCAACCATTCAGAGATGAGGCCACAGACATTTAGTTTCATTAAGCAACAAAGGGTGGTGAAAAGGACTTCTTCAGAGGAATGCATTACTGTGATATTTGATGCAGAAAATGGTGAGCCTGTTGAATTTAGCTCACACCAGACTGGAGTTGTCACTGTCACCAGGGATGAAATTTCTATCAACACAGCCTCTGCTGGATCCAAGGCAGAACACACTGAACTCTTACCTCAGGGAATAGCTCTTTTACAGCCAGGAGCTGCTGTTAGAGATTATCCCTTCTTGAGGAGACCTGAGGAGGAAATGGAGAGAAACATTCCAAAATCTGAGGTGGGCCATGTTCCTGTAGTGTCCATGGACTCTTTCCATCCTAGGACAGCCACTCCAAGCACCTGTCAGCAGAAACTGGCCAATTCAACACACAGTATGTCATGCAAGAGCATTTCTAGGTCTTTGGTGCCTGTGGGTATCTGTCAAAAGCAAAGTCAGACCAAACTCCCTGCCAGGGGCAAGTCTTCACCTCAGAAATCAAGAATAATAGAGGCTGAAACCTCCACACTTGTTCCTTCCTCTGGCCCAGTGAATCTTGAGAAATCACCAGGCATTCCTACAGGAAAACTCTCAAGATTCGTGAAGACAGAGAACCCAGGACCCCTCTGTGGCATAAGAGCAGATCCACACATTCCAAAACACCCTGCCCACCCTCCTCATAGCTCCAAAATACCAAGCAAGAGGGAGTGGGTCTATTGCCCTAAGAGTCAGACTCCAGGGTCACAATCAAGGCCCTTCATAGAACCTGAAGACAGTGGAGAACCCCCCACAAGGGACAGACACAGTGACTTTGGATCAGATGCTGGGATGAACCCTACCCCCCTACCATCACCTCCAGACAGATCAGTCTCTCTGTTACTCAAGCCCAGTCATGACTGTCGGCCATCACCCTTATCTGCCAAGTCTGAAACCAGGGTCCCCAATGCCACAGCAAGGACAGGATTTAGCTCCCCATTCCTGAAAGGATCCTCTGCCCCTGCTATTTCTTCTAGTAACACCATGACAGAAGCACTGAGGAGGAAACCTTCCATGGCCTTTAAAAAGCCTATTTCCACTCAGCCTCTGCCCCCTCTGGAAGCCATGATTCACACCAGATGTCCTGCTCATACACCCTCGGGTTCATTTGCCATGATGGCCCCCGGACCTCCAAAGGTCTCTCCCAAAAGAAGTATCCCCCAAACATCTCCTTCCCAAACACCTGAGACCATACACACAGACACAGGGTTCCAGACACCCAAGACTTGTTCTTCAACTCATGAGCCTCTGGAGACACCATCCTCCAAAAGTGCTTCTCCAGGAAGAAAAGGACAGTTGGGTGACAGTGCCCCGACATGCCCCAAGCCTCCCTCCTCAGGGGGTAATGAGTCACCATCATCTCAGGTGAACAGTCCCTCCTTTTGCTCCTCCTCTCCCTCCTCTTCCAAAAGCCATAATACCCCACCTGGTTGTCAGAACACTCATGAAAAAGGACTGAAAACTCGCCTTCCGGTAGGACTCAAAGTTCTCATGAGATCCCCACAGTTGCTCAGGAAAAGTTCCACAGTGCCAGGGAAGCAAGAGAAGGACAGTTTAAACGAGGCCTCGAAGAGTTCTGTGGTCGCCAGCAAGTTGAAGCCCAAGGACTGCAGGAGTCCCACAGAACTGGAGACCTCAGGCAGGGAAAGGCACACAGCCATACTGGGTTTACAGGTGCCAGACAGTGCAGCCGAAGGGCTGCTCCTGGAAACAACTCAGCTCGAGCCCTTGGATGGTAGCATCCTCGGGGCTGAAGGGAGAGAGAGGATGGAAAACCGACCAGTGAAAAGATCTCTCTCTTCAAGCAAACCTCACCTAAAGCCAGCTCTGGGCATGAATGGTGCCAAAGCCCGGAGCCAGAGCTTCAGCATCCACTCAGGAGACAAACCTTCCACACCTCCCATGGAAGGGCCAGGCAAAATCCGGACTCAGATTATTACCAACACTGCGGAGAGGGGCAACTCTCTGACCCGTCAGAACACCTCCACGGAGGGCTCCCCCAACAAGAGCCCTTCTGCCCCGGCCCAGGAGAGCCTCCCTGGCTCTGGAAGGGCCCCTAAGCACCCTTTCTCTAGGCAGGCCTCCCTGGGGAGCATGAGCAGCTCAAGCAGCCAGCAAGGAAGCCCCAGCAAGTTGCCTTTGAGGATTCACCCAAAGAGTGAAGGGCTCCTTGCCCTGCCTGGAACGGAAGAACAGCAGGCCTGTGTTCAGGAACAAAATCCCCAGGTGGGTGTACCTGAGGAGCAAAGCAATGAGCACTGCAGGTGCCCAACCACCACAACAGACTGCCCTGGAGCCCTGCAGGCCTTAGGGAAGATGCAGCATCCAAGCGATTTGGAAACAAGCAGGCTGGACAAGTTGGAAACTTCTGGAAGGCATCCAGATGGCCCTACTACTGGAACTGGTGCTGTGAGCCCAGAGGCCCCCCTCTCACCCACAATCGAAGAAAAAGTCATGTTGTGCATTCAGGAAAATGTGGAAAAGGGCCAAGTGCAAACAAAGTCCACATCTGTAGAAGCCAAACCAAAGGCCGGGCCTTCTTTTGCTAGCTGGTTTGGGTTTCGGAAGAGTAGACTTCCAGCTCTCAGTAGCAGGAAGATGGATGTTTCTAAAACCAAAGTAGAAAAGAAAGATACAAAAGGCTTGGGGTTTGGAAACAAACAACTAAAATCAGACAGAAAAAAAGACCGAAAGAAGCCTGAACTCCCATGTGAGACAGAAAATGAGCTTCACAGAGACACTAAGTCAGCAGAAAGTCCAGACAGTGGTTTCCAAAGCAAGAAGAATCTGAAAACCTCACAAGACAGTTACACCCCAGTGAAGTTTGAACAGAGAAATAGACCCAGCCCTGTTTCAGGTTCAACAAAAGATACCTTTATGACGGAACTTTTGAACAGGTAACTCCTTGGAATAGAGGGTGGTGCTGTAGATGGTGTCCCCGAGATTCCCCTATAAGGAGAGGGGTTTGCTTCCTGCAGGTTAAATGCCAGCCAAGCATGATTTCCACATAAGCACAAATGCAGTCTTTCAACACATTGGCTAGGATTTAAACAATGAAATAAAAGTTAGCAATAAAATGATAATTTAGTCCATGTTACTTTGTTAACCAAACCAATGGTCTTTGAAATTAAAGAATGGTAGTTTTATCAGGGTTGATAGAATTTCAGCCTACACGAGGAACCATGAATATATCCACATGGCATGAAATGGAAGAAAATTACACATAAGGTTTAAAGATGCGGATTTCATTGATTATACTGAGCAAATGTATACCTAGAAACTTTCCAGAAACACTTTTCCTGCCCATCTAGAGCTAGAGATGTATTTAGCAATTATTTTTTGGTGATTTTTACTTTGCCTACCCCCACAGCCATCAAAAAAGTTAACTAAGTACAGTATCAAATGTAAATTGACATACTGTTGGAATAATAGAAGTCTGAACAAGTCTAGTGAGTAACACATGCCACTCCAAGGTTTAAAGACAAAGAACTACATGGAAGTTACGTTAAGCATAAAAGGGAAAGGAGAGTGATTGAAGTCCAGCAATGGAATTGATCAGAGGACTCACTTTCTACCTGCAGAGTTGATAAGAAAGGAGCTCAACCGACAGAAAGTGGATCAAATAATGCTTCCTGCAGGAGCATGCTAAAGGGCACTTCCCAGGACTCCTGTCTCACTGGCAGCTCTGGCAGCACCCAAGGAAGCCACAAGAAAAACTTCAGAATCAAAGCTGATATGGAAACACCAAGAGATTCCCTGGTAAGTGTTCCACCATCCTTCTTTAAAGTGCTTCATTCTGGGATGCTCTGGCTGGATTCTTTTCACTCTTTTCTAATACAACATGAGTACAAGATTGTTTTGAAAGAAGATAGAAATCTTAGTGACAACTGTGACAGGGAAATGGCAGCTAGACCATGAGTAGGCCTCCCCCTTGAGGAACTAGGCTTCTTTCAGCTCTATTTTCAGAACAATGGTATAATAGCTGCTCAGTGCCAGCAAATGAGGCTAGCGGTATCATCTTTAAATTATACCTTGTGCTGGAAATTCGTTTTGATGATGATTTCCAACATCACTAGCAATGAAACAGAGATGCATGTGATTTTAGATATGAAGCTGCAGTGATTTAAATATTTCTTTTTTAAAAAATGAAAGTTATACGTACCATTTCATCCTATATAGACAGAAAGCGGTAAGCCTATGAATTATTTTTTGGAAACTTGGCTATTGCCTGGTTGTTTAAGTATTAGATCCAGAACAGATAGACTTGCTCTAAAAAATTAATTAAAAATGATCTTTATATTTCCCTAGGTTATGCTAGTTTTATTTAAATATACTTTTATCTTAGAACCTTTTATTACACTTACTGTCCTTACATTCATTATACGCTTGTATACTTGATTTAATTGTCTTCATTGTTCCATTTAGTACATTTAAAAGTACTTAAACCAAAAACTTCTCTTTACAGAATTATCATATCTTTTCATACTTTAATAAAGATGATACAACACATGAGACATAGTCCCATTTCTGAAGCAAAATGTGAAATATGGCAGGAGTAGTTAGAGATAGCTCAGGGAGGGGCAGAGGAAATTCTGTAAGTAGCCATAGTTATTTTTGTTAGTTTTCAATTATTCATTATTTACAGATGTTTACCATATCTTAGAATCTCATAAATATATTTTAACTTGAAAGAGATATAATTTAAAATATGTAATCAAGTAGCTCTTGACTTCAAGGAACTATAAGGTCTCTTTCTCCAGACTGTCTGAAATCACAAGCAGACTATGTTCACTGCAAATATTTTTCCATTTTCCTGCCCATTCTTGCTCTTGATCCTGTGGTATCATTCCTTCTTTGAAAACATAGATGCCCCCTGCATTATAAAAGCCACAAATTATAAGCATATCTAAGGCTGCCCTTGTAGTGACACTGAAAGGGAAGAAAGAGAACGGATGTGTAGAAATGTGCAGTATGCTGGAAATTCAATCCTGCTGATGGAAAACTTTGATAGCCCAGCAGAGCCCCTGATCGAGGTGCTGCATTTAACTATGCCCCATTTAATACAGTTCTGACAGCTTAGGGTAGATCTTCACCATACGGAAGTACCAAAGAAACACAAAGACCTCATGTTTGCCTTTGATGATTTCGTTTTTTCTTTCTTAGTGCTTACTAATGCTAAAATAATCCACCAAGCTTTCCTCTTCTCCTCTGCAGTCTTTCACAGGATAGTAATAACTGTCATTAGGTCTTTCACTGACTACCTGCAAGAAACACTATTTTCTGTGAGAACAAAGACTCCCAGGCCACCCCAAAATATGAATAATCAATAGGATATGCTAATTTCTCTAGTTAGCTTCAAGAAGACATTAGTCATGCTGAGAAGTTTTTTCATACAGAGGAATATTATTAACCTTCATAGATGACCAGCAAGTCATATTTTTTAAAGTGTAAAATACTATGTGTTTTCTTTGCACCACCATTTCCATAATTATCAGTGTGAACTAGACTAAAATTACTAATTTCAGAAAGAACACTGTTGTAGACCCCTAAGGGAGTACAAGAACAACAGTGAAAGCCCATTTGTTCCATGTTATCAGCCTATATAGGAAGAAGATTAGATACAAAATAAGATGCAATCTGATCCCACAGCACATAGAAGTGAATGCCATGAACCTTTTAAAATTCAGGGAATTCTCTATGGTGTTTCAAAGTAAATTTGCTCCCTCCTTATTTTAAAGTGAGTTGCAAAAAAGTTTTTCTCATAGTAGTTGTAGTGGATGCAAACAATACCTTCATATAGTGCATATTATATTTTTAATGAAATAAATTTTCCAAAACATATGACATAACATACCATCATTTCTTGTCTTTTTACAAATAGGATTGTATTTACTAGTGAGAATCCTCAGGCATTTTACTCATTAGTAATGAATACTTCTCATTTAATAATTAATATCTATTTTAATGCATAATGTTAATACTAGATTATTTCCATATATATATAAAACATCTTTGTTTTTCAATTCACTTGATTCAACAGTAAATGTACATTTCTTTTTAGTATTGTCAAGGTATTTTCTAAAATATGTGTAAAAATCATAGTGATGTTTTGCTGAAATAAATTTTTCTCTTTTTTCAGAACCTTAATTAGATGCTTATGTTCCCATTTCTGCCACCATTTATGGACCACTTAGCTCTAACTTTTGAGTAATTTAGACTAGGGGTCATGTTCCTTTGTATTTAAAATAATTTTATGTGATTCAGATAAAAGAAGGAGGAAGGACAACACAGGAAGACAGTGTCAAGCATTTAGTCAGTAAGTCAGAAGTGCACTCTGCTCACTGTATGTTACAGTTGCTGCCTTTCTGTGCAAAAAGATCATTTGCTGAAATGAGAAGTCTCAGAGGAAGATGGCTTCAGGCTCTTATTTAACACCTCTGGACAAAAATAAAAATTGTTAATAAAGTTAACGAGATCATAAACCTTCATCATGCACAGGAGAGAAATAGCCACTTTAATATGGGTATTTTAATTTAAATTATGGGTATTCTTTTCACCCAAGTGTCACATAGTCTAAAAAAATCACATCTGCTAATAAAAAGTCATCAAATACCATCCCATTAAAATGGTACTCTGGTGATGAAATAGCAGAAAATAGTACAATAATTACATAAATTGTTATCCTCTTATTAAGTTCACCAAAATGTTATAATTTCATTCCTTAATTGAATGATTCTGTTTTAAATGCTGTTTTGATGCAAATAAGAGGCCTGCACATTTTGTCCTCTTGAAAAGTTTTCTAAAAGACTCACTTTTCCAAAGATTATGTTGACTAGTTTTTCATTCCAGGACTACTTCCTGTCTCTTATTGATTCAATACCCTTTGTCTGTTCAAATGAGCTCTGACATTAAACATGTTGTTCTCATGAGTAACCCTTACTATCAGGGTGATTCAAAGAGATCTGTGCAGAATTCCAGATGAAGGGAGAAATGGGTATGTGGACTCATCTGTGGTAAATGATTTTCTCTCTTTCCTTCTTCTTTCTTCTTTTTTGCTTTTTTTTTGGTTCATTTCCTTCTCGCTTCCTAGTGACTAGAGTTAGTAGTACATGACAAGTTTGGGGATATGCTAATACTTGTTCGTTAAAGGCTAGCATCTGGAATTGTTCTAGAATACAGTTGCAAAGCCTCAAAATGTGGATACGAGTTAGAGAGGCATCATTAAAAGACAATCAACAATCTTAAATCAAAACCAACCCTTAATTAGTTGTTTTCTACATCCTAGTTAGTGGGACATTATTGACTTCTACCTACCATGGGATGGCAATGAACTGGAAATTCCATTCACCTGTCTTGTGCCCATTCCCATTCTTTGCAGTGCTTTATTTACCAGGACAAAGTTGGCATACCTGAGTCTATTTCTGGAAAATTCTTAATCATGACTGGGAGCTCTGTAACCAACAGGAAGGTTCCCAAACCATGTGATTATGAATTAAAATTCATTTAAATTTGATCCGATGAAAAAATATAATTAGCAGTGGGAATCTGCTGCCAAATAGATTGTGCCCCTCATTTCCATAGGCAAATGGATTTTTTAAAAATTATTCACTACTTTGCATTGAATCTATTTGTGTGGATAATGAGAGCTTAGGACTACATCATTCCCAGGCAATGTCCCCACTTGCTGATCATTCATCATTCCTTGCAGATTCATCCTTTTCCCTCATGAGTTAACCAGCCCACAAAACTGAAAGAACAAAGCTCCATGGTTACCACACCAGTTCCTTGCATGAGTCCCTGCAAGTTACATCCAGTATTTGCTCTTGAGCACTTAAAGCTCTGGGAAAGTTTTGGTAAGGAGTTGACAAGTAGAATTGTACAGTAGCTTATGTTGGCTTTCTTCAATAAGTTGCACTGGAGAGCTAGGGAATAGTTGGGAAGAGAAGCAGAGCTGGATTATCTGTCTCTCTTTCACAATACATATATTCACATACATACGTACAGAAGGTGTGCTACTCTTTTTTGGCGGTCATAAGGCCTGAACTCTGGGCCTGGGCGCTGTCCCTCAAATCTTCAGCTCAAGGCTAGCACTCTACCACTTGAGCCATAGCACCACTTCCAGCTTTTTCTGCTTATGTGGTGCTGAGGAATTGAACCCGGGGCCTCGTGCATGCAAGACAAGTACTCTACCACTGAGCTACCTTCCCAGCCCCAACTCTTAAAGTACTATAATTTATGAATACTTGGGACATTGGCTCCATATCTAACCTTCAGATGGCAAGAAAGGTATAGTAGTTGTTGGGAAGATCTGGTGAGGATTCCTATAACAATGTGGAGTGTTAATTTCAAGATGCAACCATAAAGGGGATCCAAATAGGGAAAGATGAAGTAAAACTCTCCCACTTTGCAGATGACTTGATCTTGCATTTAAAGAATCCCACAGACTCCACTCCCAAATTACTCAAGCTGATTTGAAACTTTGGCAAAGTAGCAGGGTATAAAATTAACCCTCAAAAATCAATGGCTTTTCTGTATGCCAACAATGAGAAGAGTGCAACTGAAATTGGGGAAACAACTCCTTTTGTAATAGCCCCACACAAAAAAATAAAATACCTAGGTGTTAACTAAAGAAGTGAAGGACCTCTACGATGAAAACTTTAAAAACCTGAAAAAGGAAATCAAAGCAGAACTTAGGAAGTGGAAAAACCTCCCATGCTCCTGGATTGGAAAGATCAACATCATGAAAATGGCAATACTTCCCAAAGCTATCTACAAATTCAATGCAATACCTATCAATATTCCAACCTCATTCTTCAAGGAAATAGAAGAGGCAATCCAAAAATTCATATGGAACAATAAAAGACCCCAAATAGCAAAAACAATCCTTAACAGAAAGAACAGTGCTGGAGGAATATCAATGCCAAATTTCAAACTCTACTACAAATACATAGTAATCAAAACAGCTTGGTACTGGTACAAGAAGAGACCTGAGGACCAATGGAAGAGAATTGAAAACCCAGAAATGAACCCACAGATCTATAGCCACCTAATCTTCAATAAGGTAGCTAAAAAAGTAGAATGGAAGAAAGACAGCCTCTTCAGTAAATGGTGCTGCAAAAATGGTTATTCACCGGTAGAAAACTAAAGCTCATTTCTAAAACTAAAACCTCTGTGACTTTGAACTGATCACAAACCTCTCTGAGCCTCATTTTATGGAATGAGAAGTTCTTTTCAATTGCTTAGTTCTGCAGTTTAGAATTTCACAGGCTCACTTAGGAAAACTTCACCCACATTCCAACAGCTTAGGAAGGTACCCTTGCTAGATTTAATGGGTAAATTTAGAACAACCAGAGGAAATACTACTTTACATGAACAGGTGGTAGGAAACAGGAACAGGTTGTCCTAAGGACTGGTATGAACCGAAGATGTAGATTTTCTTGATGTTTCTATAAATGAGACAGTAAGGCTCCCTATGGATTATGAGTAGAAATCAAGGTGTTAGCGGGAAACTTTCCTCAGTGGGTCTTTCGGTAGCTGTGTCACAAATAGATCCCTGAGTTTCATGAAGCTCAGAAGACAAGTAAGTAGCTTTGTGCAGGCTCATCAGGCGTTTCTTCTCTGTTCTCCATAAATGTGCTGGGTGGGAAGCAGTTAGTGGACGAAGCCTTTTCCTCTTCTGTCTTCCATCATTTTGCCTTTTCCTGAGGAGGTGCAAATCGGCAGGTACATGCCCACAGAACAGACAGTTGATGGAGAAAATGGTAAAACACTGCCATGGGACACCGAATTCATGGCAGTCCCACTCTGTGAGGCTGGCAGTGGCTGCCATATCTGCTTTGATGGCTCCTGGCTATCAATATAGCACACATTAAGCACCAGCTGCCTTCTACTATTTGAACTGTAGTCATAAAATGTAAATAATTGTTTTTATTCCATTAAGTGTGAAATATAAGAAGGGATAAGTAGAAATTTAAATATAGCTCAAGGTCAGGATGCAATCAAATGACTTCACACATTTTGAGTGTAAAATAATGGTTTTGTCGAATTCACCTCCAGCCCCTGATCAGATCCACTGAGAACCTCTAATATACGTCCCTGAGCAAGCCCTCTTTACATTGTATAGTTGTTCAATACAGGCTGGCACTCAGTACTAGGTGACCAGCTACAATCTATTTTATAAGAAACTATGTTGGATTATTCTGCCACAGACCTCAGTTGTCTTAGTACTGTAGGCAACTCTATGTAGGTATAGATAAATGAGTTGAATAGAAATTTGAGAATAACAGTCTTCCCAAGCAAACACAGATCTGCAGTCAGACTCACTATGTTTACAGCTTAGCTCCAGTTGGACAGTTTATATCTTCTCTATTCATTTGATATGAGTTCTACTGTCTACAGAGATCAGCACCTATTGCACCTGCCTGTAGCACTATTGAGAGGATTATGAGCCCTACACATAAACACTTGACACACACAGCATTTCCCTCTACTCTGCAGGTGTTTGTTCTCAACAGTACCCAGTTTCTACATCAGGAAGTAGTGGATTTAGTGTTTCCTGCCAGTGTGGCAGCCTACTAAAGTGTATCAACTTTAAAGAAGCTTCCTGTACCTCAGATTTCTCATCTGTGAGAGACTCTTGACTCTAGAGTTTCATTTGAGGCAATGCAATCAGCTCTTGGGTATTCTAGTTGAAATAGAAGAGGAAAGTTTTTAATGTGAAAATCTAGAAAAATGTCTCACTGCTCTAGTTTATTGATCTCATATCCTTGTCACCTCTTTTCAAGATGGAAAGAATGAAAAAATACTATTTCCTTAGAGAATTACATTTCAGGATAGGGTCCAAGTATAATTTAAGAGCGTTTCTTTATTCTTAATAAAATGACTTAGGTCTGCTTTCTCTGACTCTTGAAGTATACATCCTAGGCTGTGTGTGTGTGTGTGTGTGTGTGTGTGTGTGTGTGTGTGTGTTGGGTGGTTGTGGGGCTTGAACTCCAGGCCTGGGTGCTGTCCCTGAGCTCCTCAGCTCAAGGTGAACCACAGCACCACTTCTGGTCGTCTGACGGTTAATTGGAGATAAGCCTCTCACGGGCCCATAGTTCAGGCCCCATGACCGACCCCACCCCCCCAAAAAAAAAGAGTCTCATGGCCTTTCCCCATTGGGTTGGCTTTGACTCGCAATACTCAGATCTCAGACTCCTGAGTAGCTAGAATTACAGGCGTGAGCCACCAGTGCCCGGCTGTGTGTAATTTTTAACAACACTGTGTTATTGACTCCATTACGTTAACAACCAAACTGTGATCACTCAAACGTGTGGAATTAGGTAATCTAGATCCTCTCTATCAAAACTAAGATTATTTCTTAAAATATGCTTTTGAAATTAAAACATGTGATACCAGTCGGGCACTGTAATGCTAGCTACTGGGAGGCTGAGATCTGAGGATCAGGGTTCGAATCCAGCCCAGGCAGGAAAGCTTGTGAAACTCTTTAACCACAAAAAAGTTAGCAATGTGGCTGTGGTTCAAGTAGTAGAGCACCAGGCTTGAGTGAAAAAGCTCAGGGAACAGCTCCCAGAAGTTCAAGTCCTAGTTTTGGCACAAATAATAATGATGATGATGATGATGATGATGAAACATGTGATAAAGCCAAACAATGAAATGTGGAAAAGTGGAATGAACCCACATGTGTATATGCATGTGCTGTCAACACTTAGATCCACACCTGCATGTATGTGTACAGTAATTATAGAATGCACCTTTCTTTTGGGATTCTGGAAGATTTATTTTTCTTTTTGGTGCTGGTCCTGGGTCTTGAATTCATGGCCTGGACATTGACCTTCAGCTTTTTTGCTACCACTTACCCACAGCTCTAATTCTGGCTATTTGGGATGATTCATTGGAAATAACAGTCCTACAGAGTTTCCTGCCTGGGCTGGCTTTGCTCACACTGTGATCCTCAGATCTCAGCCTCCTGAGTAATGAGGGTTATAGGTGTGAGCCACCAGCACTTGGCTTTGAAAGGTCTTTTTGATATAATACGAATCCTGAAAAGGTCTTTTTTTGAATACTAACCTCCAGTGTTTTCTTTGGCAGATAAAAGAGGCAAATGAAAACTTGCCAGAGGATGAAGAAGACACTATTGCAGATTCTTCCTTTCAGAGCCATATCATAGGTAAGACTTCATGCCTTGATACATTTCTAACTTGGAGACATTGTCTACATAAACCTTTCTTTCAGACCTGGTGCATTCCTAGAAACCATGTCTGGTGTTCCCTCTATCATATGAGCTTAGTTACCCCTACCTCTTAGAGTTGGATGCTACCATAAAACAAATGCATGGTTGCCAAAGAATGTAATAAAAACCATTGAGAAAAATGCCCTTGTCAATATAAACAAACATAATATTGAGTGCAAATAAGTTGTTCTGAGGAGAAAATCAAATCTTGGGTGAATCCAGTTTCTTTTTTTTGTTTGTTTTTTGTCGGTCAGGGGGCTTGAACTCTGGGTCTGAGTGCTGTCCCTCAGCTCTTCAGCTCAAGGCTAGTGCTATACCACTTGAGCTACAGTACCACTTCTGGTTTTCTGGCAGTTCATTAGAGATAAGAATTTCACAGACTTTCCTGCCCCAGCTGGCTTTGAACCGGGATCCTCAGATCTCAGCCTCCTGAGTAGCTAGGATTACAATCGTGATCCAGCAGTGCCCGGCTTGGATCTAGTTTCTATAATGGTCTCAAGAGGCAAATAATTCAGATGTTTATTTGGATAGAAATATGGGATGATGGCTTTCAGAAATTGAACACTTTTAAGACTTAGCATGCTTTTACATGTGTAACAAAACAGAATGAGTAAATATGGTTTGCTCAAACTGTTACCCCATTTTCTCCATCATTTCTTTGTAGACCACTAAATATACATAGACTTGTCTTGGTGTTCAGTTCAAATTGACTACCATCTCTTAAAAGTAAGCATAACCCCAGAGAGAAAAAAACTTTAGTTCCCAATAAAGTAGAATTTTTCCAACCTGTTTCTAGCAGCCACGAGGCAACCCAGATAGAGGAATTACTAGTGGTTGCGGTCTTTCACAAGATATTGGAGAGACAATATTTTTTAAAGTCTATTGTTACCTTGGACATTTGTAAAATTAGCTTCTTTTGTTTTGTTTTGTTTTTCATAGTAATTTAATAATATGATTTAGCAAATTTGTAAAACATAGCCATTTATTGTTTGGATCCTCATAATGACATGTTTGCTTAAGGATTTTATTGGTTTTCAGTAATTTGTATAATGCTAAACAGAAATGATGGAATTTGTATGTTCATAAGCCTTTTGAGAAATTAGAGGAGGTTGACCAATTTCATCATGTGGTATGCAGCATTTTAGAAAAACTTTTGTCTGTAGTTTGGTTCATATTGTAAAATTAGCTTTTTATCTGGACTATATTAATAAGTAGAAGGTGGGTTTAATGGTTCCTATCTGTAACCCTAGATATTCAGGAGGCAAAGATCAAGACAACTCTTATTCAAGACCAGCCTAAGCAAAAAGTTAATGACACCCCATCTCAACCAATAATAGCTGGCTTCAGTGGCCCATACCCATGACTTCAGAAATATAAATAATAGAAATATAGTAGGACTATACTAGGCCAGTCCAGGAAAAAAAATCTTTTAAAAACTCTATCCCAAAAATATCTAAAGCAAAAACAACTTTTGGAGTATGGTTCAAGTGGTAGAGTACCTGTCTAGAAAACACAAGATTCTAAATTCAACTACCAGCTACAAATGTAAACATGCTAATTATTTAATTTTACACCTAACACAAAAGGTCAAGGAAATTATTACTCCAAATTCCATTTGAGTGTAGGACATGGCATTGAATACAAGTTCCAGGATGCAACAGCCTTGCAAACTGCTGGTTTCTGGTAACCATGGTCCTTGCCCTTCTACGAGATGTTCTTTTGATGCCGATTCTCCACTTCCCCTGGTTCTTGGCACCACATTGGTGAACTTCGTGGCTGATTTTTTTCTCATACCCAGCAGTCTCCTACAAACTATAATTTACAGTTTATCTCAGAGAATTGTTGTACCCCACAATATAATGAGACTGGCACACCATTATTCTTCTTCTCATTTATAATGGAGAATACAAAAGTCTTAACAAACAGCTGAATGAGTGTAGTCTGAATAAGATTATTATTCCAAAAAGACATCCTTTATTATAGTTGTCAATGTGAAATGCTTAAATTGGTATCAGTTCTGCGTAGTTAGCTAATATGCAAGTTAAATATTGTTTAACAGCCTTCAAACATGATATTGTGTCAAGCCCCGCTGAGTCATCATTTTTCCATAATGAGGTACTTTTGAGCCTTTTTTTTTTAAAGAAAAAAAAACATTTCCAAAGTTAGAGGCAGAATTTTAGTTCAAGAGAAGTATAGTAATTTAACATTTGAATAGAATAACAATTCTTTATATCTTCACTTTTTGATATGGCAATTTCAAATTTAATTAAAATCTTATACAATTAAAATTTCGGTTTCCTCAATTTTCTTAGACACATTTGTGTGTCTGTTGGGGGAGGAGGGTGTCCTAAGGCTTAAACTCAGGGTCTAGGTACTGTTCCTGATTTTTTGTGCTCAAAGGTAACACTTTACCTCTTGAGTTTTTACTCCACTTCTAGACTCTGTGTGTGTGTGTGTGTGTGTGTGTGTGTGTGTGTGTGTGTGTGTGTGTGTGGTTAATTGGAGGTAAGAGTCTTGTGGGCATTCCTGCCCAGGCTGACTTCGAACCTTGGTCCTCAGTCCCCTGAGCATGTAGGATTTCAGACATGAACCAGTGACACTTGGCTCCCCTAGCCATGTTTTAAGTGTTCAGTGGCTACCAATTATATATCTCCTTATGAAAATTTGCCTTCATCATCATCTGTTGAAGAATGCTGCTTTAGATGACTCTAGAGTCAACTGGACCATGTTTGTGACAGCCAAGTGCTTTGGTCTTTAAATCATTGTAAAATAACCTCTGGAAAGTCACAGGAGCTATGTGGATATGATGCTGTGGCCACAAGTAAGCAGCAGCAGAAACCTGGTAAGCCATTCCTTAAGTAATAAAATCATTTCATCACCTTACATAATTAAAAGTGTTAAACAAGGAAAGAGGTATGTAGGAGTTCATCAAAATTGTAATAAAAGCCCTAGCTCAGTTTGCCCGCTGCCTCTCATTTTGTCCCATCTTGGCCTTTTGTTTTTATGCTGTTGTCTCTGGTTGCAAATTGCTTCCTGGCACTCTAAGCATCCCATCCACATTTGAGTCAAAAAGCATGAAGAACATACAAAAGAAACAAAAAAAATCACATAGTACATTATAAATACATTAAAAACAATAGCAAGAAAGAAAAAAACCACTTGTGTTTCTATCTTGGGGTTCATTTCGCTTAACATCATTTTATCTGGTCATATGTACATAGCTTTTTATCTTTTCTGCTTGTCCTAAACATACACAAGTTATTGCAAATAAGGGAAACCATGGGACTTTGGTATGTGCTTCCCCCGGGTATAACCCCTGTTGTCACTGTATTTGACTCCGGTGCCCTGCATCTTGTATATACATTGTTCTAATTTGGGAAGGGGAAGGGAAATAACAAAATGCTGAAATAAGGATACAGGTTGACTCATTGTAACAATGAGATTACAAGACACTATGTTGAAAATGAACTTTAGAACTTCGGAGGGGGGATGGGGGGGAGAGGGAGGAGTTGGGGAGGTGGAGAAGGAAGGGATGGTAGAGGAAAACAAAGGAAGAGGTAACAATGCTCCATAGGAAATGTACTCATTACCTTACACATGTAACTATAACCCCTCTGTAAAGTATCCTTACAATAAAAATATATTTTAAAAAAGCATGAAGAAGATTAAAAGCTCACAGGCTCCACTTTACACAGCATTGGTGAGAAATGAATTACATAGCCATTCGTGCCTGCAAAAGATGCAGGCAAAGACCATCTAGTCTGCTTCAGACTCCAATTTATGAAAAAGAGGATGCAGATATCTCTCAGGTCATCTTTTTAGAAGTGTTCACAGTTTAAAGCTAAACAAGTCTCATCAAAACCAAGTGGTTATATATTTTTATTTTTTGGTGATGCATGGGCTCTACCATTTGTGCAATGCTCCCAGCTCTTTTTTTGCTTTAGTTAGCTTTAATTTTTTGTTGAAGACTGACCTTAGGCCACAGTCCTCATGTATGCCTCCTATGTAGCTTGGATTGCAGATGTGTACCACCAGGCCATATTTTATATATATGTACATATAATTATATTTGTTATATATATAATTATATAAATATATATTTACATATATTTATTTTTAACATATATAAGATATATAATACAATATGTTGTATATAATACAATTATATATGTAATATATATATATATAAAACTGAGATGGGTTTTACTGATTTCTCCTCAAATTGTAATTAATTAACTTATTAACTTAGTATGAACCTCCCATGTAGATAGGATTATAGAAGTGAGCCACTATACTTAGGCTGATTATTTCTCTATATTGCACAGATACCTCATGTTATTCATTTTGTTCAACCAAAGTATTACACATTTTGCTATATTTCATAATACAATATTTTCAAATAGCACCTAAGAAAATCTAAATTTGTCCTTTTTTCAACATGCATTGACTAATGTGTTTGACAGAGAAGAACCATCGAGAAAGTTGTGAATCAGAATGAATTTCTGTGGCTGAGGGTAATAATGTTTGCTTAATCAAAATGTTATGAGTTGATTACAAGATGAGATATTGTCAACTAAACTTGCTTTCTCTGACATTCAATATTTATGAATTAAATAAAATGATGACACTAGATTTTTTTTATTTTATTTTATTTGTGAACATACTATACAGAGGGGTTACAATTACATGGGCAAGATAATGCATACATTTCTTACCAAGCATTGCAGCCTCCTCCTTATTGTTCTAATAAATGCCAGGCTCCCAGCTTAATAAGCAAGCAACTATCCTACCCTAGCCTAGTAGATGTATTAACACAAATAATCACAACCATCATATTTTTCTTTTCTGATAACTATATTTATTTTTAACTAAATAATTGGAATTTATTTTATGTATCCATTTTGGAAAATACTACTGACATTATCACATCTTACTGTTTGTAGTTATGATGGAAAAAGCTGAGAAACAGGAAGGTCTTCTCATACATGTACAAACCTAGAGTACAATTTAATTTACCTAGAGTTCTACTACCCCTAATGTAAGCATCTTATGTGTACTATTATGTGGAACTTTTTTTTGGTTGGTTGTGGGGCTTGAATTCAGAGCCTGGCGCTTATATATATACATACATATATAGATAGATAGATAGATAGAGAGAGAGAGAGAGAGAGAGAGAGAGAGAGAGAGAGAGAGAGAAGGTCACAAGGCATTCAAATACAAGGAATTTAAATTTCAAATTGAAAATATCAATCAATTGTAAGCATCACAAGTTATTCCCCAACTGAAGAAGGAAATTCTTATAAAGAAGAGAACATGTCTTTTGAGGACTTTCAGAAAGAAGCCAAGTAGAATCCAGTGGTAAGCAGTGAATCAAGGAGGCACAGAAGACTCTATGAAGAAAAGAATACACATGATTTCTTCACACCTAAAAGAGTTACAAAGAAGAGTCTTCCCAGTCTTCCAATGAGACTGTCTTAGTGCTTCACAGTCCAGTGAGACCTGTTTTCTCTCTCACACTGAATGCACTTCTAGTCTCTTCTGCAAGAGCAAGAAAGGTTCCTATCATATGATCATAAAAAGACCAAAGACATGGTCTCCCTCTGGTGATGGTTGCTAGCTTTTTTTCTTTCTCTTTCTTCCTCTTTTTTATTCTTCATTCCTTTCTTTCCTTCCCTCTCTTCTCCTCTCCTTTTTTCTTTTCTTTTTTTTTCCTTTTTGTTCCAGTACTGTGACATGAACTTAGGGCCCAGGCACTGTCCCTTAGCTTTTCATTCAAAGCTAGCCACTTGAGCCACAGCTTCACTTTTGGCTTTTTGATGGTTAATTTGATATAAGAATCTCACAGACTTTCTTGCTTGGTCTGGCTTCAAAATATGGTCCTCAAATCTCACCCTCCTGAGTATTTAGGATTACACATATGAGGCACTGGTACCTGGTTCTAGCTTTCTTTGAATAGCTCTCTCAAGTCACATTGGAGCTCTCCTTCCTACTACAGAAACAGATACTCTCTGAGATCCTTCCAGCTCAATCTATTGCCGTTCTTTTTCTCTTCCTCCTCAACCTAGGGTCTGCAGTCAGCAGCTAATGTATAATGCCAAGCTAGTAATAGGTACTCAATAAGTACCTCTGGGGATACCTTAATGCCACAGACCTGTGCATTTCCATTTTCCTCA
Organism: Dipodomys ordii; assembly: GCF_000151885.1. Taxonomy (NCBI): domain Eukaryota; kingdom Metazoa; phylum Chordata; class Mammalia; order Rodentia; family Heteromyidae; genus Dipodomys; species Dipodomys ordii. The sequence continues at coordinate 1,027,457 of NW_012267349.1, read as the reverse complement.
GGGTTTTTGTTACTCCCTTACATCTAGCCAATAATGGCCAACTAACTTATGTCACTATAGTAACGAATTAGACAGAGACCTTTCCAGGTTACTTATTTTCATTTATGACTCAGGTACAGTTTTGCCTCTAGTTAAGAGAAAACCTTGGGAGCTCTAATTTTCAGGTACTCAGTGTGCTTGTTTGAACAAATTATAGGGTGAGAAAAAAAGATAAAACCAAGCCTACCTCAGATAATGAACGGCACAAGAAGCAGTGCCAGGTGGAATAGAGGTATTTAAAGAAAAAAGATTCATTCTGTTTGTAGGTTAGAACTGAGATAAAGTTATGTTGAACCAAACAGAAGAGGCTGGGAATACCATGTTCAATGGCCATTTTACTCCTAAAGTACACAAACCTTGCTCTTGCACCTTTTATCAACCACTCAGAAAGCATCTAATCCACAGTAATATCATGCCCAGTCTGCATTGGGTGGAGGCAGAAGATCTCAGAAAAGTGTAGACTGAGGGGATACTGCTGTTGAGGAATCTCTAACAAAGGTCAGCAACTACAATAGCTTCTTCACCGAGCAGAAGATAAAATACCTGGTCTGATGCTAACATGTTTAGATCTGTGGGTTGATTTTTGTTTTGTTTTGTGGTGTTGAGGAAGGGGAGATCTCACAGGTTCTTGAAACAAGAGCCTCAATTGCAGAGAGAAAAACCCCAGGACCTCAGCACTTACCGCATTCGAACCCACTTTATGCAATGAAAGCCTGACAGGACTTGTCCATCATTCATCCTAGCCTTTGAACTTTCCAGACCACACTTGTTTTCACAATATAAGACTGGCTTTTCCTCACCATAAGTGTAGATAGGAATTGAGAAGCCATAATGCCCAGTGGTTAAAATAATAGAAATGAGGCTGAGTGCCGGTGCCTCATGCTTATAATCCTAGCTACTCAGGAGGCTGTGAACTGAGGATTGTGGTTCAAAGCCAGCCTAGGCACGAAAGTCCATGAGACGCTTATCTCCAAAAAGCCTTAAGTGGAGCTGTGACTCAAGTGATACAGCTCTAGCCATCAGCACAAAAGCTCAGGGAGAGCACCCAGGCCTTGAATTCAAGCCCCACGACTGGCACCAGAAATTTTTTTTAAAGGAAAAGAAAAGAAAAGAAAAGAAAGTCATAGGAAAAGAAATCTGGAGAGTTGCTGGGAAAGATCTTTATTAAAAATAAATGCTGAACTTGAATTAATTTGCCATCACCCATGTATGACCAAATATATAATTTGGTCACCAACAAACAAAATGTATAGATGATCAAGTATGAATACAAGGCAGCTAAAATCTCTAAAATTAAATCATACAGGAGGGCTACTAGTTTTATAGCTACCAACCAATTAAACTCCTTTATAATGATGGTCAAGAATATTACTAATTTTCCTCCCTGACAAAATGTGAAGAAAGTTTTTTAAAAAAACCTATTCATATTAGTACATTTGTGGACAAAGAGTAGGACAATGTGGTTTGTGGTTCAGATCCTGAATCCTGTTTCCTGGGTGACTTCAATTCTGCATTTCTATAAGTACAAAATGGCACATCCCAGGAACTGTAGAGCAATGGCTCTACAGAGCAAGGACACTTTCACCCAGGTTTTTACAATTAAGGACAGGTGATAAAATTCATAGAAGTTGGTTTGCATCATGCAAACCTCCAAGGCATTGGAGGTATGATTACATGACATTAGTCCCATGGAAATAGAACCATGTGATTTCTTTTGGTTAGGGACTGAAAATAATATTAACATCTGAGCACCCACTATAGACCAATCATGGTACTTCTCCTCCTTATTGTTTTGTTTTTTGGATCTTTGGGCTTTCTATATTTGTACTTGGTCCTGTGAGTGCTTTTTTCTAACTATCATAGATAGTCATCACATAAAGCTTTGGTGGAGATTTCTGTACCTGACCTGAGACCATACTGAATCACTGTGACTTCTGATTTATCACTTGATTCATGTAATTGTAGACTTAGTGTTGACGATAGAGTTTTTTCCTCCTATAAAATATTTCCTCCTATAGATTAGACCAGGAAGCTAACTTTTTTCATATAACAAGACTATATTGAGCATTTTCTACAATCTTCCCTGTTCAATATTGGAGATACTAAGATAAATAAGACATACTATCTGCCCTCCTAGAACTCCAGTCTAGAAAAGCAGCAAACAGATGATTTGAATACAGTGTGATCACTGATAGAGTACAGGTAGAGTGGAGCTGTTACCCAAAGCCAGATATATCATCAGATGTAAAATGAAGTTAAATGGAATTCTATATGATAACTAGTTACATTGGGATTCCTTTGAAGATTATAGACACCAAGTATCCTTGTAAGTGGATCGTTCGTCTAGGAAATGGCAAATTCAAATAAACCTCTAAGTCAGTGAGTGATACAGAATGGGCTTGTAACGTACATGTATATGTCACAGAACTGATGGAGATTTTGAGAAGAAAAAAAAAACAGAATATGACCCTTCCTAGAGAGGTAACTCCCTTTGTAACTCCCTAAAGCATGCTATTCCTACCAAAGCACATCTGTTTTTTCACAACAGAAGCCAAACATTTAGACATGGCATAACTTAAAATACGGACTCCACGCTAAAAAATATTAAATTTTCAGAGACTTCCTTTTATGTGGAAATATATCAAAATAGAATTTCAAAATGTTTTACACCTAAACTATTGAACATAATATAAAATTGTGCATATTTCCTTACATATATGGCTAAACTGCAAGCAAATAATTCATTCAAGACTAAGAACAGCAAGAAAGTGTTAGTTTGTAGTTGCCAAGATTGTGTTAGAACCAGCATTTGCTGGTGATATGAAGATTGCTCTTAGTTCAGACTTGGACCTGCCTTGTCACCCTACTGGAGATCTGATATTAAGGACATAAACAATTAACATAATGAAAGCCAAGGGCCTGAATAGGGCCTAGAAGAATATTAGTCTTATGGAACCATTTTTACCAGAAACCAAACATCTAGACTTTTATGTGACATAAGGTATATTTTTAAATGTAAGTTCATTTCTTTTTTAAAATTCAGATTTTAAATTTAAATATATTTTATTGTAAGGATATTGTACAGTAGGATTACAGTTATGTGAGCAAGGTAATGAACCCATTTCCTATCCAGCATTCTTACCCCCTCCTTTGTTTTTCCCCTACCATCCCTTCCTTCCCTACCCCCCCAACTCCTCCCTCCCCACCCCCTGCAAAGTTGTAAAGTTCATTTTCAACATATTGTCTTGTACATCTCATTGTTACAATGGGTCATCCTGTATCCTTATTTCAGCATTTTGTTATTTCCTTCTCCTTCCCAAATTAGAAAAATGTCTGTACAAGATACAGGACACCAGAATCAAATACAGTGACAACAGGGGTTACACCATGGGGGAAAAACATACAAAGAAACAAAAACAAATCACATAGTACATTATAAGTATATTAAAAAGAACAAGAAAGATAAAATCTCTTGTGTCTATCTTGGGGTTCATTTCATTTAGCATCAGATTATATGATCATATATACATAGCTTTTAACCTCTTATGCTTGTCCTAGACATATACTAGTTATTGCAGATAAGGGAAACTATGGGTACTATGTCTCTTTGAGTCTGGCTTACTTCACTTAATATATTTTTTCCAAGTCTTTTTATTTCCTAACAAATTGGTTAGTGTCATTCTTTCTGATTGAGTCATAGAATTCCAGATATTTATTTTTATCAAGCAATATGTCAAATTAGCATTTCAAAATCTTTTTATAGAATGACACACCTAAAATATGATTGGCTCAATTAATTTAGATAAATAACTGAATTAGATTCTCTATTTCCTGTGCACCCCAGCTTGACATTTTATCATGGTTTTGATTTTGCTCTTAATATTGCAGAGAAGAATTAAGGGAGAAAACAAATGAGACAAGAGCAAAATGTTGAACAACGTGTATGTGAGGTTTTAAGTGTATTTGAGATGTGTCATAATGAAAAGTTTAGTTATTGTTTTGAGGTAGACTCAGATTGATAGTACTCCCTAGATTGTGATAAACCCAATTTAAATATTGTCTTGAGATACTTGCTCTAAACTTTACATTTAAATAGGAATCCAAAAACAATTATTTCACAATAGAAAAAAATCACTCAAATAAGAGAAAACATGACTCATTTGTGAGAGTTGGAAAAAAAAGTGTCTGTAAAAGGAATCCTGCAAAGACTGTAGAATTAGGAATTATCCAATAATAAATATAAAATACTCTGTGTTTCTAAATAAACAAAAATGGAAATCAAAGTTAACAAAGGAACTGATAAATATTGAGCAGTCATATTTGGGAAAAGAGCATAAAAGAACTTAAAAAATACAGAGACTTGTTAGATGGTATTTATCACAACTGAAGAGATAATTACCCATGGAACTGAAAAATTACACAAAATGCATCTGAGAAACAACGAAGTAGACAATGTAAAAGAAAAGTTGAGAAGTCAAGACTCTATGAGAAAAAACAACAACAAAATCCTTATACATCTAATTTCAGCTCCAGAAGGAAAGAGCAGAATGATACAATATTAAAATAGATAATGATAGAGAATTTTGCAAAACTAAGGCAGTTAAATTTGGGAAGCCAAATTACTCCTCAATCAGATAAATTCCAAAAACTTATACTTAGGCATATCTTGGTAAAATGGAGACACCAGAAATGATAGATATTAGGACAAAAGGGAAACGTAGATTACTCAATAAAAAATGACAGCTACATGGTAGTAAACTTCTCTATGGCAACTCGGAAGACAATGGAATTAGATCTTCATTGTGTCAAGAGACAAATTAATTATTATTCTTAAATGAATACTCAGACTATACGCAAAAGGAAGAGTAGATATATAAAGACATTTTCTAAAATAAAAGTGAAACAATGGAAAACTGGGTGTTCTATCATTATGTACTCACTAAAGTAACTACCTAGTGAACATCAGATAAGAGAAAATGATCCTAAAGAAGTCAGAAATGTAAGAAATAATACAGAAAAGTTGTAAAACCTATATAACTTATATAAGGATAAAATCATATGTAAATTATATAATTATAATACATAATTATATATAATATATAATAAATATGTTAATGTTATAAAGTATATTAATATGCTATATTATATGAATGTATTATACATAATTATATATTCATATGTGTTATATAGAGATATGTATGGATTATACTTACATTAATAAACATTATATTTTATATAAATAAATATCAAACCCTGTCAGTATTGCCAATGAAAAATCCATTAGTAGTATGATTAAAAGTACATTAGTTTGAGAGGAGAGTTAAGATCTAAATTAACAGGTGAGGACTGTGGCAAATGGCTGAGATAAAAATTGAGTTGTTTAATAAATTACATGTGTGACTGAGAACAGAGATATGCAACAATCTTGGGACTAAGGATGCCCTCTGCTAAAGCAAATCCTTAATACGAATTGTGCCTGGGAAAAGGGAGCATGAGGTTTATAGAGAAAAGAGAACCAACCATTGGTTTCCCATAAATATGTTTTAACACAGAGCTGATTTGGATCCTTTTTTAATGATTAAATGGTATGCAGCAGGTGCTTACTGTTTCTAAAGAGAAATCCTCGCACCTTGAAATTGGTAGTAGCTGAGAAAATAACCCATCAATGTCAGTCTTAATGTCTCTCATTGGACCTTGGATAGAATGCAAGCAGAAACATTTAGTCATCATCTTGTCTCTGGAACAGTGTCTGCTCCACTCATTTTGCACATGATCAGATAAAAGGATGTTTGCTTTATCCTTGCCTTGCCACCCTGGTGCAGCTAAAAGCGTTTCAAAAAGGGGGAAGAACAAGCTTTGAGGTCAGCAGGTTATGAAACATTGTCATGGTCAATCCAAGAGCACTGAATCAATTTCCAATATGTTTCTTGTGTAGCTAAAACCTATACTCTGGAGATGTTATTGTTTGATTATAAAAGCAGAAGGAATTTGAAGAGGGACTTTCATGCCATCGTGATAAACAATTTCTGCCCGTAACTCGATTGTGTCAACTCTCAGATTGAAGGGAAATATGCTTTAAGGTGACTTTCTGCCCACTTGAAACTCAGCCCCGTGTTCCACCTTGAGAACACATTTGGAAGGAATCCAGTGCATGCAAGAACATATTTGGAAGTTGAATTTGGCCTCTCTGCTTCTAAATGAATGGGTTACATAGGCAAAAATGCCATTCCTCTCACTCTTGACCTAGCCATCAACCTGTTCCTCTAATGTCAAAAGTATTTGCACATAACTTTTGATTTTTATTTATTTTTTTGTCCTTTGTGGGACTTGAACTCAGGGCCTGGGCACTGTTCCTGAGCCTCTTTGTGTCCAAGGCTAGTGTTCTACCACTTTTGCTACAGCACCACTTCCAGTTTTGGAGTGATTAATCGGAGCTAAGAATCTCAAAGGGACTTTTTTGTCTAGGCTGGAATTGAACTGTGATCCTCAGATCTCAGCCTCCTGAGTAGCTAGGATTACAGGCGTAAGACACTGGTGCCCAGTGTTTAATTCTGCTTTAAAACAAGTGTTTTAATGTGCTCATCTTTTTTTCTATCTACTTTTTTATCTTAAAAAGGACTTCTGATCTTTTAGTTTGCAATGGAATCAGACTTTAAATGAAGAAGGTGGTGGGGAGGAGTGTAATGTGTCATGTGGTAATGAAGATTGGCTGGGAGACATTTGGATTTATTGAAAAACATTACACCTCTCTGTGTCTGTCTCAGCCTTGAGAAGGAGGACTTGCTCTATCTGTTTAATGGTTGGGGGGGGGGAAGGGAGCGGGGCACAGAACCTTCTGAGGTTCTTATTTGATTCTGTTTTGGAGTTTTTGATATCTTTTGGTTAGTAATAGAGACTGAACACAACACCTTTAAGCACTCTACCACTTGAGCCAGGCGCTTAGACTTTGTTCCAGTTTATTTTTGAAGATTGGATATCACATTTTTGCCTCACAAACCTGGGACCTTCATCTTCCTGTCTTTACCTCCCAGGTAGCTAGGATGATAGGCATAAGCCACAGTGCCCAGGTATCTGTCTGAGGCTCTTTGTAGTAGTAGGGTATTTCCTAAACTGACCATGTTGAGTTTATACTTCCCATAAGTCTGTGGGAAGAGAGTTTTTCAATTACAGGATCTGAAAATACTAGAAATATACTTGTCATTCTTATCCAGCTGGTTCTGAGCATAGTCCCTGTTCTTCTTTACCCATTATGTCTTCACCTTGTATTTGCCATGTATTTACATTTTAGAGTTTGCCCATCGGTTTCCTTTCATCTGATAGTCAGGGTAGTGCAGTAAGGAGACCAAGTGTCCAGTTCCCCTTTACCATCTATCTACCTGACACTGTGGCTTCTTTGATCCTCCACCCCATCCTCTGCCAATTGGAGATCGTAGTAATCGCTGAGGTGTTGTTGAGAGCATTAAATGTTCATTTGCTTGTGAGTGCTAGACACCATTCTGGGTGGATGGGAAAGCTCAATTGTTGGTCTTCATTGCTCTTGTAATTATTGTAATTGGATCCTCTAATGGGTAAATAGCTGTAAATCCCATCTCTCTGAGATGAGTAAGGCAAGGCTTGAAGAAATATCATTACCTTGCTCATAATTCCTGCAGGGTAGTGACAGGATTCATGTGAAAGACTAGACTTCCTTAAGGAGGACAGACTTGGCCTTGCAAGCTCCTGCTCATAAGCCTCATGTGTCCATGGTGAGAAAGGCCTGAGACAATGTTCTTTATCTCTGGCCAGTCTGAAATTATCACATGCCCAAATGCAGCTAAACCATGAGCACCTACCTGCCTGTACAGTGCATTGTCTCACTCAGACCTTAACCATTCACTTTCTCTCAGATCACTCCAAGCCCTGTTGTGCTCATTTGAGACATTTCACTTCATAAGAAGGAAATCATGGCAAAGACAGTTGCTGCTCCACGGGTAGGGGTGAGTCACCTTCATCCTCTGGTGCTCAAGCCTCAAGGCCCTGCCATAATCCAAATTTAGTTCAGTTACTAAATATTTATTAGGCACTGACATCATTCCAAGCATTGTGCTGCACTTAGGGATATGAAAATGGAGAAGACTCAGGATTTGATGATCTGAGCTGATCTGATTCTGAACCAGAATCCTTATTTACATCTTCTTAAATTCAGTTGAAGATTGAATTGTGCTAATCTCTGCCTTGAGATTGAACTCTACAAAAAGGTCAGTTTCCATAGCCTGTTCTTAAAAACAATGTTTTTCCTTAGACAGTACCAAAAAAGACTTGATGACTATACAGCATCCTGTCATAAATACTCACAAACCTACTTACTCTTGTAGTTCCTAAATTATGTGAACTTATTCTTTTTGACATGCTGGCAAAGACAAATAATTTCTTTAAAACAGATGGCATGCCGAGCCTTTGTTTAAATGTCAACTCTGCTGCTGTTTATTGCCCTACTTATTCTGGGAGTTATTTGCATGGTGGATTCACCTGAGCACTGGGTCTCTGATACAGAGGAGCTAGGAAGTATACTTGGGTAGTACTTCCTAATGAAAACCTATATTATAATTAGGTTGACCGAAGAGGTAACTATGACCCTATTTCATTTTATTTTTGGTAACTGTTGTACTCATGTGCCTTATTGTCTTACTTTAATGAAGTAGCACAATGCTTTTATTTAATTCCTTACAGTGTTTTTCACCAATATAATTGATAATTGTAAAAAATCTAGTTTAGGGTTTCCCAATAGACACTGTGACAAAAGCCAAGGCCAAATGCTTATCAAGAAGTCCAAGAACAAGCAAGAGGGGTCATTATACAAAGTAGAGAAAACACCCAGTCAAGGTGTACAATCACCCCAGCTGCCATATGGACTGACTGCATTATTCCACAACCTACTGCAAGACAAAATATGTGGCTTCAGATTCAAACGTGATTAAGAATTTTAAGACAGGAGCAGCAGTATACAGGGCCCTCTGTGAATATAGAGATCACCCACATGTCATTGGCCCTGGATACTACCAAAGTGAGCAGAAGCTTAGTGTGTAGGAACTTCTGGGGGCATAGAATCACATCTTAGGAGTTTCTGGCCTGTTGAATGCTTATCCATCACCATTCTCTATCACTAGTGAGGCAAGACTTACTTCTGGGAATGTACTAAATAGATGTGGTCACTGGCAATGCAGCAAGCCCAAATGTAAGGCTCCAGGGACAGGGACAGACCATCAGCATTGTTCAACATACTATTCCAATATCAAGGAATATGTCTTCTGATATCCAAAGCCAAACCAAGTATCTCTAAACAAGAGCTGCCTATTTAAATTCTGCCCCACAGAGTCAGGCACCAGTGGCTCACACCTTGTAATCCTAGCTATTTGAGAGGCCGAGAAGCCAGCCAGGCCAGAAAAGTTCATGAAACCCTTATCTCCAATTAACTATTAAAAAGACAGAAATGGAGAGGTAGCTTTAGCAGTAGGGTGCTGGCTCAGGGACAGCACTTGGGCCCCAGAAGCAGCACCAAACAAACAAACAAACAAAAACCACCAATACTGCCCCATACCATAATTGTGCCTCTTAGGTTCTTTGCCGTCTACCTGCTTCTCAGCCAGTTCTTTCATCAACCAAGATACTCATCATTTCTACCTGTGAAAGTTCCATCATGTGCTAAGAATGGAAGGGAGGCCATAGTCTTGAGTTCATAAAATGCAGGTGTATTTTGAGTTTTAAATATTATGACCCTAGAAGAGCTACTTCTTTCCCCATGAGCCTCATTTACTTCACAGGAGAAATAAACTTAGAATTTGTTTTCACCTATTTGTACAAGATTTGAGACATAGACTTCTACATAAGAAACACATCTGGAATACCATTTTAAAACAATTCTATTTCTAAGCAATATCAATGTCTGTTAAAGCTTGGGAAAGGGTGATGTTAGCAGGTAACTTCTATGGAGTTCAACATAACATAGGTCAATTTGTATCATGTGTTCATTTGAAGGAGGCTTAAAATGTTTGCAATAAGAAAAGAAATCCTTTCATTTCAGCTTCTTCATCATTTCTATTTGCCATATACTCCGGCTTTTTAACTATTTGTGAAGTTACTTTTATGTGACAATTTGAAATGTTTGTGCAATCCACAGATTTTTTTGTGTCTAATATTATTCTGTGAATTTCTGTGAGGGTGTTTTTTACAGTGGGATTGACTTTTATTCATTTATATACATATCTTAAATTAATCTTTCTATTTATTTATATAGTACTAAGGTTTGAGCTCAAGCCTTGCGCTTGATAGATAGATGTTCTACTACTTGAGCCACACACCCCCGTCTTTTTTGTTTTTGTTTTTTGTTTACTCTGGATCTCAAGGCTTTGCCTGGGGCCAACTTCAGGCAGAGATCTTCCTGTCTACATCTTCCCACATAGCTGGAATAACAGACATGTGTCACCTTGCCAGGATTCTGTGTTGAGATGAAATCTTGCTATCTTTTCCTTCTTTATCCTGGCTGGCCTCAAACCACAATCCTCAGGGTTGATACCTCCTGAGTATTTTGGATTTCAGGTGCACACCACTGCACGGAGATACACACTTCCAGTAGTACATTCAAGCCTTGTTAATAGTAAATCAAATAGGTTTTCTTAATGTGGACATCCTTATCTAATTAGCTAAAGGCTCAAATAAAATAAAAAGATGCATACACACAAATACACAAGCACTTGTATATTCTGAAGATGGCTAATACAATTACACATAATAAGATTGAACCTGAATGATTAGAATATCAGCTGTCGAAAATCAGCTGCTGTCAGCTGCTCAGGTTTGCTTCATCTGGTATAAGGAGACCTAAGCCAATAAATGCATCATTCCATAAACTGGGTGGAGCTGGAGAGAAACTATAGATGCCATGCCAGAATTCAGACCACATGGTCAGCATTTATGTAAAAACAAGAGCAGGCAGCCTTAATAAAACCTAGTTATTAAAATATCTCCCTATCTAGCCCTTTGGTTTCAAGCAAAAAGTAGACATTCTTACTTTAACTGAACCTAGATTTGAAATTCACCTTGATGGCTGTAAGCCGTGAACTGCCTCAGAAAGGCACATGCTTTCTGCACACGTGCTTACCTTCCCCAAGTAGACTGAAGATATCAGGACCTAGTGTTGGGGGAGGATCCTGGGCCTCACACGCAGCATATTTATTCTGTACACTGTAATGGGTCCCTATTAGAGGGAATTTGCATTTTAGAGCACAGCTTCTTTAAAGGCAAAAATGATGACTTCAGGCATGCATGAGATGATCCTGCTGGAAACAGTGGGAGTTGCTGTCCCTGTAGATAATTGCACCGACTGCCAGAATTGTAGATGGCAATTAGCTGCACTGTGTAATTCACATGCTGTTCTGTTCGTGAAGACAGAGCTGTGAGAAAACACAGATTAAATGGCCCTCCTCCCCTCCAGCCAGCATGTCAGAGATTCCACAAGTCTGTTACTGGGCACCATCTTCCCTTACAGATCTGAGTTGTTTAGGATGTTGTAATGAAGTCACCAGAGACAAAGACAACCCACAGTACCTAGAATGACAAATCCCTGCTGTTCACCAACCCCTGTGAGAAAGCAGCACCTCAGAGTTACCTGCAGACACCTACCTCTGCTTTGTTCAGTGCACAGGCTTCCTTATGTCCAGATAGATTTTCATCAAGCATCTGAATTCTGCCAAGTGCTACATCTTGGGGTGATAGGGGGATTGTGGAAGAGTAGTGGCCTTGGGACATGCGCAAGATTCACAATAAACCATCTCCATTAGTGAGTTTGTATTTACAAGGATGATAGATTGCTTCCAGGGTGGTATTCTTCAGGCATTTGGAATAGGAACTAAGATGAATTCTTTAGAAACAGATGGGCTGAGTTATGTGGCTCACAGGAAAGTTTCTTCTTCCCCAGTGAAGTTAAGCAGATTTGGCTGTCAGGAAACTCTGAAGATCTGGCATATTCTATTCCGCTGCAGTACTCAGGACCCTGCAAGGGGAACCACTCAGCCTCAGCCCTGTACTCCTCAATCTGTTCCCTCTGGATGCTTGCCCACTGCACTGTGCCTGGGAGGACTGTGACTGGGAGGATTGTGCTGCCTAAGTGTTGAGTTCACCAAAAACATTTTCAGTGTTCTAATCCTGGACTTCTCCTAGCTATCTTTGGCTCCCTACTTAATCCTCCTTTAGCCATGCTACCCAATGTCATTTTCCTTCCCTAGAAACACTGCTCACTATTAAATGTCAAAATTGGAATCTCAGCACTCCTAATAAGAGCTGCAACCTCACAACTCTGCTTACCTTCCCTGACCCCTCTTCTTCCTCTTACGGCAAATACAGCTGCCATCCCTTTCCTATGCTTGAACTTACCTCCTTGTTTTAGCATGCCCTCATCCATTCTTCACTTTGAGAAAAACAGGTTTCTCTAATGCCTCTTGTATCTCTTTCTTCTATGTCCCTAAGATACATATATTCTAGGTTAGGGGTGGTAGCACATGGCTATAATCCAAGCTGGAGATGAATAAAAAGATTAAGGTTTGAGACTCACCCAGGCAAAAAATAGTAAGGCACTATTTAAGGAGGAAGAGGTAGGAAGATTGAGGACCCAGGCTATCCCTGAGAAAAGGTACATGACCCTATCTGAAAAATAACTAAAGTAAAGGGGCTAGAAGCACAGCACAAATGATAGGGCACTTGCCTAGCAAGCAAAAGATCTCTGAGACCCTACTACTAACAAAAACACACACATTTTTTAAAATTAATAAGTATGTTTTATTGCAAAAATACCACACAGAGGGGGGTAACAATTACATGGACAAGGTAATGAGTACATTTCTTATCAAGCATTATTGCCTCCTCCTTTGTTTCCCCTTCCCATCCCTGTCCTCCCATACCTACCCTCAGGCCCCTCCGCGAAGTTGTAAAGTAGTTAACCAATTTTGCTAGCCCCATTTACTGAAGAGGCTCTTTCTTCCATTCTGTTTTTTTTAGCTCCCTTATCAAAGATTAGATGGCTATAGGTCTGTAGGTTCATTTCTGGGTTTTCAATTCTATTCCATTGGTCCTAAGGTCTGTTCTTGGGCCAGTACCAAGCTGTTTTGATTACTATGGCTTTGTAGTAGAGTTTGAAATTTGGTATTGATATTCCTCCAGCACTGTTCTTTCTGTTAAGGATCATTTTTGCTATTTGGGGTCTTTTATTGTTCCATATGAATTTTTGGATTGCCTCTTCTATTTCCTTGAAGAATGAGGTTGGAATATTGATAGGTATCGCAATGAATTTGTAGATAGCCTTGGGAAGTATTGCCATTTTCATGATGTCATGGGAGTTTTTGCCACTTTCTAAGTTCTGTTTTGATTTCCTTTTTCAAGTTTTTAAAGTTTTCATCACTTCATTTCTTTGGTTAAGTTAATTCCTAGGTATTTTATTTTTTGTGCACTATGACAAAAGGAGATGTTTTCCCGATTTCAGCTGCACTCTTCTCATTGTTGGCATACAGAAAACCCATTGAATTTTGAGGGTTAATTTTATACCCTGCTACCTTGCCAAAGTTTTGAATCAGCTTGAATAATTTGAGAGTGGAATCTGTGGGATTCCTTAAAAACAAGATCATGTCATCTGCAAAGAGAGAGAGCAAAACACACATTTTTGAAGAATTAATAGCATATTTTTATTATTTAATATGCAGTGCTAGTGTCATTGTCTTAGAAGGCATGCTAGGAGAATTGCCATTGATGGTATCAATAATTCTTGATAACGCCTTTCGAATTTATACATATAAGCCTTGGTTACAAATGATGCAGGTTCTCATCACATCATCTGTCAAGTCTTGCTTATTTTCCCTAAATAGCAAAGAAAGACTCCACATATGTAAGAGTCAAACTTCAAAGTGGATCAGTGTACTAGATAAAGTCTTAAACCCACACATATTCCCTATGCCTCTGGTGGCTTTTTTGAGAATGTAAACAATGTGCTATCAACAGAATTGGACTGCAAAATACTATACTTAGATTTCTCTTGTGTTTTCAACTTCCTTAATTGAGCAGATCTTTGCCTAAACTCTGCACCTGTAAACTGGATGATGTACTGATTCCTGTCATCTCCAATCTAAAACATGAGTAACTGAAGAATGAAAGAAGGTCCCTTCCTATCATGCTCATGGTAGCATATTTTAAGTGAAAGATTGTCATAAAGACTGAGAGGCTGACTTCTTTTCTTCAGTCCTTCGAACTCTGCTAGATCTGACATTTCAACCATTCATTATTTCATTCCTCCCAGAACTCAATTTGAAATACTGCCTTGGGTAGGTAGGCATATATTTAAGGGTCTTTTTCACTAAATCATTTCTCTTACATATCTTTGAAGGGGAAATGTCTGCTACTTCCTGACATTCCTTACCCTAAAAGCCCAAAGGACAAAACTCCTTCTCATTGGTCTATTGTAGGAATGAGTCCAGGTTGAGCACAAAAGACTAGGACTTCGGCTTGACAAAGTGTTGCTGGCAGATGCAGAACAAGCATTTGAACAGAACACTCTTTCTGAAAACAAGATTATTTAAGGAAGCAAGATTGAACAGAGAAAAGAAAATTTACATCACAGCAAAGAGGTTTTAAGGTACACCAGACTATTTATTTTAAATGATAGCTACAAAATCTCATTAGAAAGGAAATCCTGGAGAAAAGCCTTCTGACTTGGTTATAAATGGTTCAGTAGAATCTATAATGGAGTGGTAATTGACTTAGAAAAAAATGATGATAAATAACAAAGGAGGGAATATAAAAGGTGAATATATTCTCAACAACAGCCTGGAATTTGTTCTGAAGAGGGAGAGTAGGTAATCTTGTCATAAATGCAGAGTAATGAGAAAATTTCTGAACTTAAGAGTCAAAAACCTGGTTTTGAATCTTGATTTCTTCATATGTCCTATATCACTGAGAGATAGTCGTTCTCTGAGTGTTTGTTTTCTTTTTCTGTAAAGTGAAGATGATCCCTGGAGCAATTGTAAACTCAGTTTAAACAATGTTGAGGAAAGATAAGAATTGTTGGCTTCTCAATATTTATTTCCACGACAGGTGGGAAAACTGATTAAGACTCTTACAGTCTTCTTCCCTGTCAGTAATTGGTTAAGAAATTTGGCCCAGGCCTATCAGCAAATGGTATTCTCCAAGTAATGTGGATTGGACCAGGAAAAGGGTTTGTGAATTTAGTTGATGAATTCTGAGGAAACAGGGCTGTTGGAAGTTTAGAAAGTAACTTGAAGAGTTAGCCACTCTCTCTCTCTCTCTCTCTCTCTCTCTCGACTTGAGAATGTACAACTCACTGCTACAGCAACCTCCTTTTAACCTGAAGATAAGGCTTGACAGAGTGGACTACAGGAAATAGAGGCAGAGGCCTCTGATGGAGAAAGCCATAACTTTGCTTAACTTCTAAACTGTGAACGAATGCAGTTCCTCGCTATTTAACATGTTTCTGGCCAGCAAGAGTATCCTTATCAGTTCAGAGTGGTAGCCTGAACACACAGATAGTAAGGTAGCCATGAACCAACTGGACCTTCAAGATTTGTGTTTTATACAGACCTCAGTTTAAACCCTAGTTTTCTTATTCATACCTACATGCTTATTGACAAGTTTTTAAACTCTTTAAACCTGCTTCTTCATATGTAAAATTAGTCACCCTCTTAAATTGTATAATTCAATGACTTTTAATCAATGTGGTCAGTTGTATAATAACTTCTCAAATCAGAACATAGAATATTTTCATCATCATATGTCTTGTATTCTTTATAGCTTTTTTTTTTTTGGTCGGTCGTGGGGCTTGAACTCTGGGCTTGGGCGTCTGTCCTTGGGCTCTTCAGCTCAAGGCAAGCTCTCTACTGCTTGAGCCACAGCACCATTTCTGGCTTTCTAGTGGTTTATTGGAGAGAAGAGTCTCACGGACTTTCCTGCCCAGCTGGCTTTGAACCGTGATCCTCAGGTCTCAGCCTCCTGAGTAGCTAGGATTACAGATGTGAGCCACCAGCGCCCAGCGTATATAGCTATTCTTTCTTATCAAAACTGGTTCAAAAGTCACTGATCTGCTTTCTGTTGCTACAGTTGTGCATTTTATGTAAATGGAATCAGCCATGAAGCACAAAGTGTTTTAGTGAAGCTGACAATGAAACCATCCATGTGTGGCTATCATCAATACATTCTTTAGCTTGTTTTCTTTTTTTCCTTTTCTAGCCAATTAGTATTTCATTGAATAGATGTACTCCAGTTTGTCCATTAACCCATTCATAGACTTTTCCATTATCCCAAAGTGGACTATGATGCCTAGAGCTTCAATAAACATGTATAAGTTTTTGAGTAACCTATACCCTCCTTTTAATTTTTTAATTTTAATTTTTAATTTTTTCTCAGTCTTAGGACTTGAACTCAGGACCTGGGCACTCTCCTTGAGCTTCTTTTGCTCAAGCTTAGCACTCTGCCACTTAAGTCACAGCACCACTTCTGGCTTTTTCTGTTTATGTGGTACTGAGGAATCGAACCCAGAGCTTCATGCATGCTAGGCAAGCAGTCTACCACTAAGCCCCATTCTCAGTCCTCCTTTTATTAATATTACTGTTGGATTGCATGGTGTTTGCATATTTGCCTGTGCATGAATATGAAACTACTTAACTTCTCCAAGGTAGTTTTACTATTTTTTATTCTCACCAATAACATCAGAGTTTCACTTGTACCACGTCCTTGTCAATATTTAGCATTAGTATTTCTTTTTAATTTTAGCTATCTTTAGGGGAGCAAAGTATCTCTTACTGTGGTTTTAAATTGTAGCTGTAATGACTAGTGATGTGAGCATCCTTTTCTTTGTGTATTTGTCATTAATGTATCTGTGTTGACATAAGCTTGCAAAATATTGACTCACTCTGGTACTGAGTTCCTTTTTACTGAGTTATGATTTATTTTTATTTTTATTAAAATCACCTATTAGATATACATTTTGTGCTTTCTCTATACTTACTGCTTTCCTTCTGTGTCTTTGAAGATGGAGTTTTAAAATTGTAACTAAGTATAACTATTTTTCTTTTATGGCTTATGTTTTTATGCTCTATTGAAAAACTCATTGCCAAGCCTACAGAATTCAACTTATTTTATGGTCACAGTCTGAAGTTTTCTTGTTGAAGTTTCCTGCTATTAGCTCTTTTGTACAAGTCCATATATAAATTTTTGTACACCAAGTGAGGGGAGGGGATACGATGACTTTTCTCCTTATGAATATTTACTGTTTCCATAACTTGTTGAAACACGATCTTTCTTCCATTAACTCAGTTTGCCATTTATGTGCTTATCTCCTTCTGGAATGGCTATACTTCCTAATGATCTGTATACAGATCTTTTCCTAACACCATTTCTCTCTCCATTGGTGGAACTTTAAAGAATTCATATTGTCAGTCATCTTCTGACCTTGTTTCAGGCTTTTTAAATACTTGCATTCTCAAATGATTTAGAATCACTGTATTAATGTCTATATCAAAAAGCCTAGTGGGAAGTAGCGCTGTGGCTCAAATGGTAGTGCGCTAGCCTTGAGCTGAAGAGCTTAGGGACTGCACACAGGCCCAGAGTTCAAGCCCCACGACTGACAAAGAAAAAAAGAAAGCCTTTGTGGATGCTGGTGGCTCACACCTACAATCCTAGCTTCTCAGGAGGCTAAGATCTGAGGATCGAGGTTCAAACTCAGCTGTAGGAAAGTCTATGAGATGCATCCCCAATAAACTACTAAAAATTCCAGAAGTGGAGCTTTGGTTCACATGTTAGAGCACTAGCCTTGAGCAAAAGGAGCTCAGGAACCACACACCCAGGACCTGAGTTCAAGCCCCAGGACACACACACACACACACACACACACA
Organism: Dipodomys ordii; assembly: GCF_000151885.1. NCBI lineage: Eukaryota > Metazoa > Chordata > Mammalia > Rodentia > Heteromyidae > Dipodomys > Dipodomys ordii. The sequence goes on along the minus strand of NW_012267349.1, from coordinate 1,009,494 downwards.
CACACACACACAGAGCCTGATAGTGATTTGATTAGCATTGCATTGAATCTGCAGATCAATTTGGAGAGAACAACATTGAATCTTTTGACCCACAACTACAAACATTTCATTTCTGTCTGTAGTGTTCTGAACTTCTTAGTGTATAAGCTTTCTATGTTTTATAAAATGTATCAATAATTCAGTTTGTTGCTGTTGGAAGTGGTATTTACTTATATTATGTATATTGCCAGTAATATATGTATTAATATAGTTAGTTTTTATACATTAACCTTATCTGGTATGATGTTCATAAACTCAATTATTAACACAACCAAAACTCAATTATTAACACTTACAATTGGTCTTCAAATGAAAGAGTTATACCTCTGTTCCTTTTGCTTCATTTCTTTGCCACATTATCATGCATTGCACTGGGCAGGATCATCAGACATCTTTCTTATATTAAACGAGGAGTGGTAAGAGCAGACATGCTTGACATGTTTCCAATCTAAGGGAGAAAGCATTGTGTCTCTTCCTATTAACTATGATGTTACCTGCAGGTTTATTACAGATGCCCTTTTTTATGCTGAGTTCCTCTACTCCTACTTTGCTGAGTTTCATCTTATGCTTATTTGTCATGAAGAGGTACTGAATTCTGTTAGATGCTTTTCCTGTATCACGTGATAAGATGATTCTTTTAAATATTGGTTAAGTTTTTTTAATACTTTTTTATTGTAAAAATACTGTACAGAGGGGTTACAGTTACATGAGCAAGGTAATGAGTACATTTCCTATCGAGCATTGTTCCCTCCTCCTTTGTTTTTCCCCTACCATCCCTTCCCTCCCACCTCCACAACTACCCCCATCTACCACCACCCCCTGCCAAAGTTGTAAAGTTCATTTTCAACATAGTGTTTTGTACATGTCATTGTCACAATGGGTCAACCTATATCTATTTTAGTTTTTAAAGGTTGCTCTGAAGTTTTGTCATGACAAGTCTAGGAGCCTTTATTCTGTGATTAATTTAGCTTCAATAGTAAGACTTAATCCTTTCTAGAATTCTATTCAGTGTTTCTTATATCTTTAGGCCTAACCTGTCTGGTTGTTAGAAACTTCTATTATTTTCAGTCTTATGTGAGCTCCAGAAATTATTCAGCCTGCTACTTCATAGTAATTGTTTTTCATATCTCATGAATTTTACCTCATGCATGCACAGTATTCAAGCAAGACTATAAGGTCATCGCTGCTATTAGCTTTTCTCTCAAATCCTTTGCTTTGCAAATCCCAGCTGCCTTTATCCCTTCCTGTTAATGCCTAGATTATCTCTTTAATCCAGCAGGACCTCCAGGCTCTGTTTGCATTCCTTCTCCCTGTGTTAGTCTGGAAACCATCTAAAACCCATTGTTTAGAAAAATTATAGAGCTCACCTCATTTGTTTGACTTGATTCAGAGATCAAGTGCTGTGGTGCCTGTTGCCCAGTGTCTGAAAGCAGTGTAATTTGTGGGGGGGTGTTTGGGGGGATATCTGTATGTCTGTGTCTGGTGTACTTGTGTGTCCATGTGTCTTTGTGTCCATGCATATTTCTGTAATAGCTTAATCTTCATGGATGGAAACCAAATTCTGTTTTTTTACTCATACCTATATCCTCTGGTCTATTGAATTTCATTATTTTTTAAAATTATCTTTATGTGGAGACAGTTGTGTGATATTAGTAAAAGGAGGCAGCAGAAATGGAAAGCTGTTCTCAACCTTCCCTTCATCCACATTTCAACTCCCATCACATTAAAGAAAAATAAATGATCCTTGAATATTCACTTTAAAATAAATTACCATATAATAATTAAAATCCTTACCAAATAAGAAAGAGTTGTTAAAATGAATCTTTAAAAAAAAGCTTAAGGGTGTGAAGATTTGAGCTTTCTCTCCTTATACATATAATTCAAAATATAATTAATGCTGATTAAATACAGGGACAAATGGAGAAAAACATCTTTGAACTTTAAATTTTATCTTTCTGAAGCCTTTTATTAAGTGTCTATAATTAAAGTAATATAAGTAAACTAAAATAGTTTCTAGTCTTAGAGAATAAAAGTTTTCATTTAAGAAAGTTAGATAATAATATGTACAGTCCCTTAGCTCCAATACTATAAGAACATTTTCATCAGTTGCTGAATTGAACTTTCCCCATGAGTCTCTATTTTTTATATGCTTATATGCTTAAGTCAAGCTGCTTTAAGTCTCTTCCTTTAACATCCTACCCCCAATTTACTTTCTACTCCCTATCCTTACATGGCTTATCAAAGCTATCTGGGCAGGTGAGATAGAAAGAGCACAGACAGTTGTCCATATAATTTAGCAAGCCTGATATAGAGTAAAAGAGATTTAGAGCAACAGAATTACCCATAATAGCCATCAGTGTCTACCAGATTCACCAGATAATGGTTCACTTTTCCCTTTACTTTGTCAGGACAGCTAGAGATGAAATGAATCTCTGTGAGAAAGTAGATAATTGAACAGAGACAAGGATAACCTTTTAGGATAGATATTCTGTACCTTCTCCAAAGGGAAATCATGACATACTCATTTGGGAATGTGATCCAGGAACATAATGAGTCTGAGCAAAGTAGAATCAGTAAACATCATTTGCTTAGACCTTTACAATGCTGCACATAAATGCCAGCCTAAAAGTGGATTAAAAGAAGGTACAAACAAATAGCCAAATTATAATCAGATTGGAAGAAAAAGGCTGAGGATAGAGTGAATTAGTTATACATAAGGAATACTAATGCTACCAGCACAACTATGTTTGTCACAGAATTATTCACCATAGCTAAGATATGGAACCAACTCAGATGCCCCTCAGTAGATCAAGAAAATGAGATATGTACAAACATACACGCATATATATGTGTGTATATATATATATATATATAATGAAATTCTATGCCTCCATTTGAAATAATGACACTGCCCCATTTGTTAGGAAATGGAAAGACTTGGAAAAAATTATATTAAGTGAAGTAAGCGAGGCCCAAAGAAACATAGGTCCCATGGTTTCTCTATTTGCAATAACTAGTATATGTCTAGGATAATCTTACCAGACATGCAGAAAAGGTCAGAAGCTATGTACATATGACCATATAAGATGAGGCTAAGTGAAATGAACCCAAAGATCGGGACACAAGAGGTTTTATCTTTGTCGATGTTGTTTTTAATGTACTATATGATTTTTTTTTTGCTTCTTTTGTATGTTCTTCCCCATGGAATAACCCCTGTTTTCACTGTATTTGATCCTGGTCTCCTGCATCTTATATATACATTTTTCTAACTTGGAGAGGGGAAAGAAATAACACAATGCTCAAACAAGGATACAGGTTGACCCATGTAACAATGAGATGTACAAGACACTATGTTGGAAGGGAACTTTACAACTTGGGAGGGAGGGTGGAGTTGGAGAGGTGGAAAGGGAAGGGATGGTAAGGAGGAGATAACAATGTTCAATAGGAAATGTACTCACTACCTTTCTCATGTAACTGTAACCCCTCTGTATAATACCATATATATATATATATATATATATATATTAACAAGGAAGGCAAAGAAGAAGAAGTGAGGAGATAAGTTGTCCTTTCTACTGTCACCTAGGATCAGGAAGATATCCGTTGTTGTTCTGCTTCTTATGATACTTTAGAAAGCTTTATTTAGAAAGTTAAGGTTGTATAAGTTTCATCTTTTATTAGAAAATATTGAACTTAGTAGAACAAGAATTGATCTGTAAATTGAAAAGTGGTTAAATGGTAGTAACAACTTCTTAGGTAGCTGAGGGAGATCCCTTCTGTGCTTTCCTATACAAAGGAGTTTAAGCAAGAACATATAATTTCTAAAATCTAACACTTAAGAGTCTGGGGTTAGCCAGGTGGTGGCTCAAGCCTATAACCCTAGCTACTCAGATGGCTGAGTTCTGAAGATCATGGTTCAAAGCCGGCCCAAGCAGGAAAGTTCGTGAGATTCTTATCTCCAATTAACCACCAGAAAACCGGAAGTGGCGCTGTGACTCAAGTGGTAGAGCTTCTACCTTGAGCTGAAGAGCTCAGGGACAGGCCCAGAGTTCAAGCCCCATGACCACCACCACAACCACCACTACCAACAACAAATAAGAGTCTGGGATTTAAGTATGTTCTTGAGTCAGCTGACCATTTTCCCAAAATTCAGGCTATTGGCCAGTAGTGATCTGATTAGCCTACTCTTGCATAACACTGTAAGTATTGCCTGTAAGTGTAGCCATTGGTTTTAAGACAATAGTATAGCAGAACATGGAACCGTTACATAAAAACCTCAACATTTTCCAGTCTGAAGTCAAATCAATATAGAGTTAAATTTTAAAATTTGCAATGTTAAGGAAGTTTTCAAAAATTTCATTAGGGATGCCAGAGTACCAGGCTAAGACCAACCCTTAACACTAAGAGAGCTCATTTTAGTATCAGGAGCCAGAAGCAGCACATCTTAAGCAATTTTTTTCTTAGGGGTTATACCATCTGTATAGAAAAATCAAGAAATATTTCCATGAATGCATGCTCTATAAGGACACTTTGAACACATTCATAACCTTTTTGTAGTTTACTAAGGTAAGTTAAATAGGTAGGTTTAATTAGGTAGCTAATAAAGGGAATACCACATGGTATTCAGGCAGGAAGAGAAGTTTATTTTACCGAACTGCTGCACCTAGGTGCATGGTGGAGAATCACATGGCCAACGGGGGTGGGCTATGTCCCACCTGGGTTTAAGTAGGGAAGGGGAAGAGAGAAGGGGCAGCCAGGGGAGGTTAGGTGTGGCCACATTGGATTCCTGGATTCCTTTGTGACCTCAGGGTCTGGGACCTTCCCCACCCCATCCAATGGGAGGCATGGGGTGGGGAGGAGCGAGGTCCAGGATGTGATCTTGAAGGTGGTGATGACTGCCTCCAGCTGTGCCAGTTACCTAGGTGACACAGGTACTGGGCAGAGACTTACCCAAGAGGAGGGAGGAGTCTGCCCTTCCTTCCCAGGGCAAACATTATAATATCCTTGAGTGGTCTCCTACCACAATAATTTATGTGATGTTACTATCATACCAAAAATAGGGGTTTCACAGGATACTGAGAAAGTCTGAGATGATATTTCTTTTATATTGTTCTAAACAACATATTCTTTATATGTACAAAGAAATTTTATAGTTTACTCTTTTTATTTCCTACTAATGCCCTATGATTTTTTCTCACATTCATTCCCTATATGATAGTGTTCCAAATTCCCAACATCTGGTTTTCTTTCATGACAAAGAGCACACAAAGGATTGGAAAACAAATTAATATTCTTCTGTACATTTTTCAAATTTCAGGATGCCTAAATCTAATTTGAAGAATGAGGCTGAATATTCTTGTGCATTCCAAATCTAGCACATTGAATTTAACCTTCCAGAAGGTCATCTTAATGCTGTGACCAGAAGTTACCCAGTGGTTGTGAATAAATAACCAGTGCAGTCATTTTTTTATTACTTTAACAAAACCATAGGGCAAAGTTAGAATAAATGCCCTACATTTAATTGATGTGGTTTTGGCAACAGGCTTGGTTTCTTTTAGCTTGTTTCTGCCATACAAATGAAGAGAAGGATGTGCAAATAAAGAGATCTGTTTTCCCATCTGTGGTTTAAGTTTCTGTTGCCAATACCTCATGTAGCTTAAAGATGTTTAGGAACCTGAAGAGAACTCCTACAAAGACTTATTTACATGGCCACTTGCATTATTGGAAAGGGTGCCAATCAATAAGATGGCATGAGAATTGAACACCTACATATCATTCATTCTGGCTGTGGAATTGAGATGGATCTTCACTGAATCTTAGGCTGAAGATAGTTTTTGATATAAAAGAAGTTTCAAAGTAAAAAAGTACTTGAGTTTCCATGTTTTCTATTTTCCTGTGTTTTATAGGGGCTGATAAGCAGAACAATGATTACTGAAGTAATTTGTTTGAATCTATAAGTAGATTCATTGCACAGAAACAGCTACAGACTCAGCCTCCCTAAAAATCAAAAAGTCAAAATTCTCTTCATTTCTGAATGCTGGCATGTTGCTCAAAAATGTCAGATTTTGGAGCATTTTATATTCCATATGTTCAGATTAGGGATACTCACCTATAAAGTATAGTCAAATACGCCAAAATACAGAAACAAACCCCACCAAATTGGAAACATTTCTAGTCTCAAACAATTCAGATAAGGAAGAGCTAGCTATTCCATCTGTGTAAGTTTTCAGGACAGATGTGTTATATGTCTCTAACTAAAATCATGGTGTAGCAATTTGGGAATGTTATCTGTCAAGTCCCAAGTCTGGAAACAGGGGAGCTTTAAGTACCATTTGTTTAGAATTTTTGTTAGGCCTAACAGAGCACTATGTCCAAAATGGACTTCCCAGGAAAGTGGACTTCATTTTATACACAAGGTGGCTTGCAAATAAATCTAATTACTTATTCTATATTCATTTGTTGCTCACTAACACTCCTGATGAACTCACGCCCAAGGAAATCGTTATCCAAAGGTAACTGCCTGAGAACAACAGGTTGGTTATTTAGTATCCAGGTGCTGCAGTGAAATACAGACTACACATATGAGAATATGGTTTGCCTTAGCTGCCGTGCTAGTATGTGTTACATCCCTCCAAAGGCCCTCACCTTTCCTGACATCCACTTAAGGAAACGTACTGAGCACCTGCCTCATAATGAGCACTTTGCAAGGCTTATTGAAAATGACCTATGATTAGTTGAGTCAAAACTGGCTGTTTGTTTATTCACAGCCAGGTTTTTGACTCACAATCAGCAAATACAAAACAGAGCTGCAAGCTCTGCCTTTCTGAAGCTTGTACTCTTCTCCTTTCATTCTTCTGAGTACTCAGCATCATTTGGAACTCAAGACAACCTTCTTCGGCCTGAACTGTAGGGATCTCTTTGGTCAGATATATTAGTAGCACCAAGAGCTGTGGTTTACAAATTCAATTAAAGATAGGTGCTGTAGTAGCTGTGAGAAGTGGAGACATTTGAATTGGTAGAAGACAAAGCTGAAAAATGAATGTGTGACATTTCCCAAAAACCCTAAACCATAGTCAATTCAGTTTTCACTCATTTGTAAATTTGTATTTATTAGAACAATGTCAGAAATTAACCTTTCACTTGAAGCTGTTTATAAACATAGCGATGCTGTGTGAAGGAATATATAATAGAATGGGCTTCAGAGAAGCTTCTCCAAGCCAGTTAGGGGAACAATTCATTTTATTTTTTAAAATAAGTTTTTTTAAATTGTGAAAATACTGTACAGAGGGATTACAATCACATGAGCAAGGTAATGAGTACATTTCTTATCAAACATTGTTGCCTCCTCCTTTGGGGGGGAGGGGAAAATGTAGGTGTGAAAATGGAAGGGAAGGGATGGTGGAGAAACAATTCATTTTAAAAACAGCAACTCTGCCTGGATGCCAGTGGCTTAGACCTGTAATCCTAGCTACTCAGAAGGCTGAGATCTGAGGATTGCCATTTGAAGCCAGCCCAGGCAGGAAACTTCATGAGACTCTTATAAGAAACCACATTTAAAAAAAATATTGAAGTGAAGCTGTGGCATAGTGGTAGAGCATTTAGCAGAAGTTCAGGAACAGTGTCCAGGCCCTGAGTTCAACCCCCCAGGGCTAACAAAACAACAACAACAACAAAACCACCAATTCATTGTTCTGTGTAAATGAATATAGAATGTTTCTATGTCATCTCATTTACCCACTACAAAAGGCTCCCTGGAACTCCACTTGGTAGGAACCCTACTGTGGGGACTGGTATTAAACAATGAATTCTGCATTGTACCTACAATACCTGATCATATGGGTGCTTCACTGAATCTGGGACCTTCAGGCCCAGTGATTATGAGAGGTGGATATAGGAATTGAGGAAGATGTTAAAACAGCATTCCACTGCTACCTTTCCTTGGTCACCCATATTTCTTCTAAGGAGAATCTAAAGAAATCAGTCTTGAAAATATTCAATAAGCCGGGCGCCAGTGGTTCACACCTGTAATCCTACCTACTCAGGAGGCTGAGATGAGGATCGCAGTTCAAAGCCAGCCCAGGCAGGAAAGTCCGTAAGACTCTTATCTCCAATAAACCACTAGAAAACCGGAAGTAGCGCTGTGGCTCAAGCACTAGAGCGCTTGCCTTGAGCTGAAGAGTTCAGGGACAGCGCCCAAGCCTAGAGTTCAAGCCCCACGACCGACCAAAAAGAAAATATTCGATAATTCTGAATGTTCTTATCCCTTTGGACATCTGAATTAATGAAGTCTGATATGGAAAAATATAGCACCAGAGAAGAAGGGAGTCAGCTGTTGTCTTTGGTTACAAGAATCAGAACAAAAACAAACAGGCTGAGATTTCTCAGGGGAAAAAAATTACCTACAACAAGTTGAAGGGGAAGAATGTAATTTTCATCTACCACTCACTTGTTACCCACAAGTGAGGCCTGACTATGTGTTGTACATTATGCTGAGGCTGGTGATGAAGAATGAATCAGATGCTCTGTCACAGTGATATATGCAATGCCACACTAGAACAAGGGCCATGATCATATTTAGGAGCAGATGAGCGGAATTCAGCTCTGAACCCAGGGCATGTACAGATGAATAATACTCCCTTTGAGACCTGCCCTTTCCAGCAGAGTAGCAGTATATATGTTGCAGACATTAAACCAGGTTAATCATGGGCTCTGTTTCTAGTCCTTCAAAATCCCTAGAATGAAGATCGTGGAATCTACTATTCAGATGATGTAAAAATGGCCAACAGTTTAAGCAGCCCATTACAGGGAGCCTCAGGTTTACAATCCAAATGATGAGTGGGGATTTAACAGTCTAAAAATCCCCAGTGGAAACATTCCCACAAAATTTCTTCTGTACTACCGTCCTACACAGAAACTCACATGACTGCTTGCCCAAGAGTTACTTATTACCTTTTAGTTACTTACTACTTATTACTTATTAAGAGTTACTTATTATCTTGTTTCTCTGTTCTGAAACCTGATGCCAGATATGATTCTTTTTTTAAAAAAATAATTTTAAAATGTCAAGGTGATCTACAGAGTGATTACAGTTACATAGATAAGGTAGTAAGTGCATTTCTTGTGGAACATTATTACGCCCTCCCTTGTTTTTCTCCCACTTTCCTTCCTCCAACCCCTTCCCCAAGTGGTAAAGTTCATTTCCAACCTATTTTCTTGTGAGTATCACTGTTGAGTTGGTTCACACTTTGTCTTTTGTCTTACTATTTTGTTTTCCTCCTTCCCATCTGTAATTCGGATATAATTTAGATGAACATATTATCAGTACACAGGATACCAATATCAAATACAGGAAATAAACCATAAGAAAAAGAAAAAGAATGAAAGAAAAAAGAAATAGTTTCACATAGTACATTAAAAACAACAACAACAAAAATCCTCTTGTTTCCATACCTTGGAGTTCATTTCCCCTTAGCATCATCTTATATGGTCATATATACGTAGCTATTGAGCTATTGTGATCCTGTTCTAGGACTCTCCTAGACATATACCAATTATTACAAATGAGGGAAACCATGGAGTCTATGTTTCTTTGGATCTGGCTTACTTCACTTAATATGATTTTTCCAAGTCTTTCCATTTCTTCATGCATGGAGTGATGTCATTCTTTTCTGATGGAAGCTGGAAAGCAGTATGGAGGTTCCTCAAAAGACTAAACATATGACCCAGCACTCCCACTTCTGGGCATTTACCCAAATGACCACAAACCATTCCACTCTGAAGCCATCAGCACAACCACGTTCATTGCAGGAGTATTGACCATAGCTAAGATATGGAAACAACCCAGATGCCTCTGAGTAGATGAATGGATCAAGAAAATGTGGTATATATGCACAATGGAATTCTATGCCTCCATCAGATGTGATTCTTAATATTCTTCTGAAAAAGAGGGTCTCCCAGAAAGTCTCATACCAATAGCTAACCAACTAAGAAGGTACCTGACTTCCTGTGTAAAATATATTTGCAAAATGATGTGTTCAAAGTGTCAATAAAGGAAGGTCCTGAGTCCATTTTCTGAAGAAAAATTTCATCATCATTCTGCTGCTGATTTGCTCAAAAGTCTTAAAGTTATTAGTGTTCCTGAGGACAAAGATGCTCATTTAGAACATCTGTTTTAAAATGGGATGTGGCATCCTAAGTCATCTCATGAAATATCTGGAGATAGTTGGTGGAGACAAGTGTGAGGACTTACCTTGAGAGACTTTTAGAAGGCAAATGAGAGGATGGGAGAAGATGTGAGGGCTGGCCAAGGTCAGAAATGTAATTGGTAACCTTGAAAGAATAAAGCCCACTGGTACATTGATCCATTCAACCCTTGAACTCATTAGCAAGGCCCTGCTGGCAGCTGTATCTACAGCCACAAATGCGAACACAACACTCGTGGAGGGCAAGACCCAGTGATTTCATTGAAGATGCAGGGCAGACTTGGCCCTGTGAACTTTGTTCTTACTACAGCCATCTAATTATTTTGTGAGTTCTTATAATTCTCTGAGAAAAAAAAAACTGGCCTCAAAAGTACAGTATCCAACAATTTTTCAGGTTATAACATTTTTATGAACTGCAAGAAACTAATAGTGCTTTAAAGAAACTACAAAAAGGCAACGTCAGCAGTTCCCATATAAACTCTGGTTTCCCAAGATATATGTATTCTAAGGAAATTTGCTTGAGGGTGAAACGTGGCACACATCTGACCCCCTGACGGTCCACACCTCATTTCATAGGTGCTTACAAATTTCATAGGTGCTTACATTTTCTACCTTTGCCATCTTGAAATTTAGAAATTAAAAAAAAAATTGCAGGTAGTTTCTGGGCTTCATGTCAGTGAACACAATTCTCAAAGAATTACAGAATTCAGGAATTCCAAAAGCTCTGTTTAAGAAATTCACATAATATTGCATATAAAAGAGAAAGGGAAAGAAAAGCAGGTGCCAGACGATATTGGTGTCCCCTGTATAGCACCAATCTTAGACCTACTCCACCTTTGTTTCCTGCCCTAAATCTCTCTTCTGCCTGATTTCCTACACCTGCCCCATGACTGTGTGTTAAAAACCAGGCAAGCATATGTGAGCCATAGGAAGTGGGGCCTGTTTCCAGATTACTGAAAGAAATTCTGAGGATCTCCTTTCACTTTCTTTCTTACAAATAATTACAGCTACAGGAGACAGAGACAGGATGACCACTGTTCAATATCAGCCTCAGGCAGTTAGCAAAAGACATTATCTGGAAAAACTAAAAGCAAAATGAATTGGGGCCACGGTTCAAGTGGTAAACTGCTTTACTAACAAGGTTAAGACTCTAAATTCAATCCCTAGTACAGGGTTGGGGGTTGAGAGGAAAAGGAAAAGGAAAAGAGGGAGGTGGAGAGAAAGAAGAAGGTCAGAGAAGGAAAGGAAGGAAGGAAAGAGGGAGGGTGAGAGGAGAGAGACAGACAAAAGAAGGAGAGCTAGGTAGTGGTCGGTTGTACCTGTAATTTTAGTTACTTGGGAAGCTGAGATCTGAGCATCAAACAGGAAAGTCCGTGAGACTCTGACCTACAATTAACCAAAAATGCCCCAGGTCCTGAGTTCAAGCCCCAGGACAAGCACAAAACAAACAAACAAAAAATGATGGAAGAAAGGAAGGGAGAGAGGGTGAGAGGAACAGAGGGAGGGAGGGAAGCCACGTCAAGCACTGAAATCCGAAAATCGGGATCCTCAAAAAGTACTCTGGAAGTGCCTTCTTACACAAACACCTGATCATTTCTGAAAAGGGCTATTCTGTAACAATGCCAAAACAAAGAGAGAAGGTCGTGAATATTCTGTAAACTGGTTGAAAGTAAAGCTGACCATAATGGGAAGGTGGGGGCAGAGGGAGTGCTTGAAATGAATGTGACTAAACTCAGTCTTCATCATCCTGAGGAAGAGTAATACCTTTCAGATTGTAACGAAGCCAGACATCAACTGTCCCCAACCCAATATTGACATTGAATGGCCTAATTCAATGGTTCAGTGGCCCCACACTGAGGAAAATGATTATCTGTGGGTCCCTCTTAAGTATTTTGTGGCAATTAAAGCCCCCCCCAGGACTTCTACTTCCGAATACTTCAAGAACCAAACAGCAAGCCTAGCTACTCCTCTCCTCCTTTGTTTCTAAATTGCCATTCGAAAATTCCTAAAACTATACAGCCCATATTCAGCAAAGCTGCTTTGAAGAAGGCAGGGACATGGATATATTCTGGAGTCCAGATGTTATTACTTAGATCAAATGAGATTGCATATGAACAGTCTTTAAATTATTTACCTATCTGTTGTCTACTAATATGTAATGAATATGCTAAGTATCTTATATGTGTTGCCATCTGTTACTTCATTCCTTCAGGCATCTCATAGTATACTAAAAGGCATTCTAAATTCTAGGGACTCAGTGGTGAGCATATTTTAATACTTACAGTAGACCTAGATGGCTCCTACCACACCAAAAGGTTAAGGTTCTTATGTAGAATTCACACTGACAGTTGTTGTCAGAGACCATATCACAAGCACCAAAGGAATAGTAGTAGTACCTAATCAGTAAGATTTCCCACCATGCCTTACATGGTGCTGTGTTATGAATCTTAGAGCTAGACTTATAATGCTCATACAAGCTTAAACTAACAGTTTTAGTTCAAAATTTTATATATTAATACAGACCTTCTGGATACCAAAATTCTCAATTTTCAGCCTTTGCCAAAGAGACCGAGGGTTTCTCCTATTCCTTCCAGTAATTTTTTCAGGATGTCTGCTTTGACTCTAAGGTCTTTGATCCATTTGGAGTTGATTCTGGTGCAGGGTGATATATAAGGGTCTAATTTTAATTTTCTACATGTGAATATTTTCTTAATAGAGTCCCAGAAACACAACAAATCAAAGAAAGGTTGGACAAATGAGATTGCATGAAGCTACAGAGCTTCTGAATGGCAAAGGACATAGCTAGCAAGATCAATAGAAAGCCCATGGATTGGGAGATCTTCACTAGCCATACAACAGACAAGGGTCTCATATCTAAAATATACTTGGAACTCAAAAATTTAAATCCCCCAGCAACAAATCCTCAAAGAAAAAAACTGTCAGATTAATAAGTGTGCTAAAGACTTGAAGAGAGACTTCTCTAAAGAGAAAGTAAGAATGGCCAACAGACACATGAAGAAATGCACAACCTCTCTAGCCATAAAAGAAATGCAAATCAAAACAACATTGAGATTCCAACTCACCCCAGTCAGAATGGCTATAATCAAGAACTAATAATAACAGATGCTAGAGGGGATGTGGCCAGAAGGGAACCCTACTGCATTGTTGGTCCAGTGTAAACTTATTCAACCACTTCAGAAAGCAGTATGGAGGTTCCTCAAAAGACTCCACATAGAGCTCCCCTATGACCCAACAATCCCACTTTTGGGCATTTACCAAAATGATCACAAACAAGGCCATACTAAGGTTAGCAGCACAGCTATGTTTATTGCAGCATTATTTACATAGCTAAGATATGGAACCAACCCAGAGGCCCCTTAGTATATGAATGGATCAATAAAATGTGGTATACATACACACACACACACACACACAATGGAATTCTATGCCTCCATCAGAAAGAATGACATTGTCCCATTTCCCATTTGTTAGGAAATGGGAAGACTTGGAAAAAATTATATTAAGTGAAGTAAGCCAGGCCCAAAGAAATAAAGGTCCCATGATTTCCCTTATTTGCAATAACTAGTACATGTGTAGGACAAGCAGAAAAGGCCAAAAGCTATGTACATAAGACCATATAAGATGATGTTAAGTGAAATGAACCCCAAGATAGGGACACAAATATCTTTTTTCTTTCTTGCTATTGTCTCTATCGTGTTTGTAATGTACTATGAGACTTTTTTGGTTGTTTTGTATGTTCCTCCCCCACAGTATGACCCCTATTTTCACTATATTTGATGTTGGTGTCCTGAATCTTGTTTCTAATTTGTGGAGCGGAAGGGAAAAAAGCAAAATGCCTAAATAAGGATACAGGTTAGCCCACTGTGACAATGAGATGAACAAAACACTATGTTGAAAACGAACTTTACAACTTTGGCAGGGAGGGGAGGAAGGGAGGGTAGTTGTGGAAGTGAAGAAAGAAGGGATGGTAGGGAAAATAGAGAAAGAGACAACAATGCTCAATAGGAAATGTACTCATTACCTTACTCATGTAGCTGTAACACCTCTGTACAACATTTTTACAATAAAAAAATGTACAAAAAGAAAAGAAAAAGGTTAAGAATCCAAAAAAAACATCTCAATGTTTGGAGCTGTCTCACTAGATTAGATAAGCTACACCTCTACTTCTGCAAATATGAAGTATTTTTCAGGAACTTTACATATGAAATTCTGTGAAGGTGAGACATAATTAACGGAATAGGTCACCTGCATAATGCATAATGATATCACCTTAATTTGTTCTGAAGAATCCTAAGATTCCCCTGGGAGTGAGGGGAAAACCAATAAGTACTGATGAATTTTGGTCATTGCATAATGTGAGGATGAAAGACAGAAAGTGGCTCCATCATCTTCAAAATAAGATTTCAAGTAGTAGTTGGGTCAAAGGAGACTGGTGTGGTAAGTGAGAATAACTGTCCTCACACTCGTCTTAGAGGCCAGGGATTGCGTCAACTGCTGAGCAGGTGATAATTCACATAAGAGATACACAATTACCTTTGTTAGGACATCACTTCAATTTGTTATGTCTGCTCATTACTCATTTTATTTCAGTTAATAAATTTCACCTAATTGAAGTCACATGAGTCCCAGATTGAAATAACGATAATCAAAGATAATTGTTAGAGTCTAATGACTGTTCTTTTTCTATAATAACTCTGGAGGGCCATCTAGCATGTATGTGCTTGTGACTATTGCTGTCTGTAATGGGCTGACCTTCTTACCTCATTATGTGAAGGAGATAATTTCATGTTCAATTAAAGGTCTGTTTCATGCACCTGACTGAAAATTTACTACACTGTGCCTAAATGTGTATTAATTTTTTTTCCTCTCACTGGGAGTCTGCTTTCCCCAGAGCATACCCAAGTACTAGTGGCCTTTCTACCCTTTGCTCTTCAATGTCTCTAATGTCCCCTTTGTTTCTCTATGTCAGAATCAAACTGCCAGATGAGAACATTAGACAGTGGGATTGGAACCTTCCCACTCCCAGACTCTGCAAATCGCTCAACAGGAAGATACACGTGCCAGCCAGAGTCCTCCGAGGACAGCGAGCCCCTCCTGTCTCTCCAGCCAACCTCATCTCATGTCAGAGCCCAAACCCTTGAACGAGAAGTGCCTTCCTCCACAGTCAGCCAGCACTCTGCAGAGATCACCATCGTTCATTCCACATCGGACCCCATCATGACTGCCAGAGGAATTCGACCTCCTCAAAGTCGTCTTCCCAAACCAGCCTCCTCAGGTAAAATGCCAGTCACTTCCAAATGAGATTTTTGGGACCAGTGTTAAACATTTGCTGACAACAGTGAAAACTTTGCAGCACAAGAAAAGTCAGTCAATGACCTCAGCCTTATGGAAATATAGACTTATAAAAATCCCTGAACATCCTCTACCAAAAAGTAACAGAGTGTGTGAGGTGTGATCCACTTCATAGTATTATGTTAAGAACTACACATACATGAAAGTAAACAAGCATGCAAACACCAACACATGACTGTAAATGTTATTTTTTGTGTGCCAGTACTGAGCCTTGAAACCAGGGCCTACACACTGTCTTTTAACTTTTTAACTCAAGGCTGATGCTTTAATCATTTGAGCCAAGTGATTAAAAACCAGCATTTTGCTGGTTAATTAGAGATAAGAGTCTCATGATCTTCCTTCCTGGGATGGCTTTGAATTGAGGTCCTCAGATATCAGCCTTCTGAATAACTATAATTACAGGAATGAGCCACCAACACCCAACTAAAATGATTTTTTTAATCTGAAAATATTTACTGCAGGCTTGGATGACACTAAATGATCTTTTAATTTATATAAATATTTTCAGTTACTTTTATGATATATATGTATATCAAATAAAACTCTGAATTGTACATTTTTATTTTAATTATGTGAGTAGAAAAGAGCCACAAATGGAGATTATACAATAGATGTCCCAAAAGAAGACTTTTAATTTAACATGTTTGAATGAATAAATGGACTGGAATATTCTCGTGGCTGAGTCTTTCCTTCCTATGGTAATGCAAACTCTCATGAATGTTTCCTTACAAACTTCTGCTCATTCCAAGCCAAGGTTACACTTCTAAAGGTGACAATGCATATTATTTTTGAAATAAATGCATTGTTAATTAATGGCAAACCCTCCAGAGATTCAGGGATGAAATTTTAGTTATAGATTATGTGCTCTATGCCTGGATAGCCACATGTGTGACCTCAATTCAGCAGTGGGTTGCTGAGCAGACTCCATGATTAAATACTGTCATTATAACAAATTGAACAGAAACCACAAGCCTTGAATTCTTTCATAAGAAGGAAATAGGAAGGAGATCATTCTGATCTTGCTGCTAATATTCACTGTGCCACATTTCTGAGGGTTGTGTCTTAATTAAATTGTCATGGAGAGTTGTTAAAACAAAACAGTATGTATGGAAAAGAGTTAACACATGACAGACAGGACATGTTTGAGTTTCTCATCCTGAAGTTTCCTGTCCTCCATGTGACATCTGTGGTCCAAAGACAGAGCTGGCTTTCAAATGCCTTTCTTTTCTTGGTAGTTATTTGCTATTCATATGAAAATTAGGATAGGGAACACTAGTTGAAACGTCCCATTTAGTATGTGCAAAGGAATTGGTTTTTCTCTTATCCCTATAGTGAACATGAGAGTATCTGCACACATCTTCCCGTGCTGATGTGAACACAATTACTTTGCTTCTACACAAATGTAAACTATGGAGAGATTGTCACAGCATGGCCTGTTGATAATCACGGAGGCTGGACAATGCTAACAGTGGTTCTCCTTGCTCACATGGGAAAGGAATACATTTCACAAGTTAATCTGCTGTTACAGGCAATGGAGGGAGTTGTTTTTTTTTTTAAATCACTCTGTCAATTATATACTTGCTACTCAAAAACCATGGTCCATGGGCCAGCGTTGTAGGCTTCACCTGGGAGCTGGTGAAACATAATTGGAGAAGCTCAGAACCCACCCCACACCTACCAAATCAGCAGTTGCAATGTAACAGTAGCCCAACCAGTGTGTGAGCATACTAACCTGTTAAAGCTTGAAAGAGCTGTTAAGAGTCTCTAGAAAAGTTTCCAAGGTCTGTGATTCAAAATGACCTTAATAGGTCATTATAATAAGAAAATAAGGGTCCCTGTTCAACCATGCTTGGGAAAGGCTGTAAATTCTGATCCCTTTTTTGGAATTTATGACAAGGCCCATTACCACAGTGAAGGCTCTGAGAAGGTCTCCCAAATCTGTTATTTTATGAATAACTTTCTTTGAGAAACATTGTTTATGATTTCCAAATGATTTGCCTACCAAACCCTTGTAGCTTGACATATCCCAACCATTTGGAAAAACACTGGGTCCCAGAACACTTTGGCTTAGGAAGATATCTTTCACAGATGTATATTTATAAGTAGATTTATAAGCATTGTGGGTAGTATGGATTTTTGTGTGGGGGGGTAAGAATGGAAAACCCAATGTTCATTGTACATTTCTGTTATTTTGGAATGTTTCCCTCTTTCCTCTAAGCTTTCAGAACTTGTTGAAAGCTGATTTGTGATTCATTTCTTCATATAGGAAAAACCTATTTCCAAAAGGAGAGCGAGGTGGCGTCCAGCCCTCAGACTTGCTCATCATTCAAATATGCAGAAGAGCTGAGGGCCAACGAGCCCTCTCCAGACTGGGAGAGGGAAGATGCTTCCACTGAGACCCAGGTGAGAGGGGGAGGGGCACTGTGGGAATGGAGCATCCACTTGTTGTTGGTCCTGACTGTGAAAAGCAAACTCTCTAAACCTTTCAGTAATTGATTTAATTTTTTATTGAATTTCCCATTTGTTTATTAAATGCAAGACAAGATCCAAGGCTCAACCTTTCCTATGAATGGAGAACACCTAGATTCTTGAGACACCTTTATTCTATATAGAATGCAACGTGTTTCTTATCTGCTCCCAATTGGCTGGTTTATGAATGCTCTCTAATTCAGGATTGTAGAACAATCATTCATTCTTCCAAACCATAGGGGTACCATTAGATTATTTTTTTTCTTTTTTCATTATCTCTGTGGTTACTTTCGTTCACTCTCTTCCATGACACAGAGGAAGTAGGTTTAATGCTTCTCCTTTTAGTGATAAATACACTTGAGAACTGGAGTGGTAAAAGGACTGGCTAGGATTAATTAGAAGCAAGTTTCTCCAGTGCTTTCATTTTTGTTGTAGACTATTCATGCACCTTGAAATGGCAGGCTCAGGCTTTCTGATAGGTGAGTGGTTTTCCAGAGGCCCTCATGGCTCAGGGCCTCTTTTGTCCCTTGAAGCTTGCTTGCCAGCCCTTCCTGTTTCCCCTTCCAGCTGGTTGTGGATACATCACAGCCTCTTCACTGGTTCTCAACTTATTCTGGAGCTGGCCCACTGTAGTCTCTGGTGGTAGTTAGCAGTGTGAAGAGTGGAGGAAGGACATGTAGATTCATTAGTTGAGCTTCCTGTCCCGTCCCTGACCTGTCCTGTTGTTGCCTTCACTCTCTCAACTGTCTTCAAGAGTCACCACTTTTATCTTTACAAGAGTTTCTGTCTAGCTGTGATGAGGAACTACAAACATTCGTCCATATCTGAGGTCCCCCACACCCAGTATGGCTGACTGAGCTTTCTCTTTATCTTGAGCACCTCAATATGGAAATGAGAATGTAGGGAAGGGGGATATTCTCAGCCCACAGCCTCCATTTAAAGCAGAGAATGCAAGTTCCTGAGGTATGTAGGACTTTGTACAAGGTCAAGGGTAGTGGGAAAACTCAGACTAGAACTGAACTCTCTGAGTTTTCTTTCTGACTCTTAAAATGGCTGCCTCTATAGGAAGTGTCTCTGAGAGGCAAATGGGTAAGCTGTCATAGTGTATCATGCCTAAATATAGACATTTAGGGCTCCTCTGGATCAAGCAGTACCCAAACTCGAGTTGATAGAATCACTGGTCTAACTATACATCCTATTGTCTCTACCTGTGCCCAGAATCTGACTTAGTGTATACAGAATATGTGGAGTGGGAGCTAAACACTTCTAATACATTCCCAGTTAGAGCTGATGCTGTTTCAGCATAACAAAGCTTGGAAAAGCTTGGGGGACTAGAAAATTGAGAACATCATGAAAAGCACTCCGAGTCAGAGTTAGTTAGGGGAAAATAGTTTGGAAACGCCAGTTGGTGACAGTGACAAAGGGATTTAAGTCATCCCACAAATGTAAAAATAAAATTATTGAGCACTGGACCTGAGTCCTGTACCTGTCCTCTCTACATGAAATGGATGGACATATCAACAATACACTCACCCTTCTCTGAGGTTCCCTTTCTCCTCATCATTCAGTAGAAATCTGCCCTGACTGATAAGAGTCTGATTTGCAACTTAAAAACTGCTTCACTTACTTGCAGGTAGAGAATGTTGGAATCAACAATTAGCTTTAAATTATATTAGCTTTAAAGTACCCAGCCCATTGCCTAGTTCAGTTAGTGGTTGTTGCATAGAAAGATGAAGGAATATTAGTGTTCCTAGAGTCTTTTTCTTTTATCAAGGTGATGTACAGAGGGTTATAGTTACATAAGTAAGGTAATAAGTATTCTAAATACAGTGATGCCAGAGTTCCCTGGGTATCTGGTCAGTAGACATGTCATCTGTCACAGACAGATTATGGCTAGATACCTGGAATCTTCAATACTGAGCACTGTACCTTGAGACTGTAACACACTATTTAGCATAAACACATTGAATATAGAGACGAATAAACAAGTGAAGGAAGGAATAAACAAAAGGAATGAATGCTTGGAATTTTAACACTAGCTGAAGAAGTTTAAATCCTGAAATATGTTTAGGTAATCAGCAATCAAATGACATCATCTCACATAAACCATGGGTACCTGTCCCAAGCATCTGCACTTGAACCAACCAGAACAGGTGTTCTAATGGAAACAGTGCTATAAACATGAAACTATGATCCCGAATTCTTAACTCAACCAACAGGTGATACAGTCTAGGTCAGTATTCTCCATATTCCTGTATTTCCAAAAGGAAAAACTGGACAATAATCAACCACCTCAGAAATTGCTAAACGTGGCGTCATTGTCACACTACTGACATCCAGGGGAGCTGGACTATGTGCATTCATGAGACTGAGTCCTTCCTCCTATGAACTCCCCATAGACTGGGGAGTGGGGTTATATACAGATACTACTTCCTTTATCAGAGTAGATCTTCCTTTTGTTGCCTGTGAAAAAGTTGTGAATCAGATAAGTACTGATTCTCGTGTTCCCAAGGTTCATGTTTTTCATATTCTCTAGCACTCAAACACCAATGATGGGAGCAGGTAACTAAGCTAGTAGGCCTGGAATATCAGCTCCCAATAGATACTTGAATATAAAATAGACCCTACAAAGAGGCATGCAAAAGACAAGAGTGGGTGACTATGGAGACTCGCCTGTACCTGGGACTATGGCAGAGTGTCTTCCAGGGTGTCATTAAGGCTTCGTTGTTGCAGTCAGCCTTGGTTTCTGCAGCCCTGGTAATTAAATAGCTGTGTAGAAGGCACAATAACCAGCAAAGCAGTTGCTCCTGGGTGGAGGGTGGGCTGGGCAATGAGGATAAAATCATGCACACTGAGAAAGCCAAATGTGAACTGCCTTGCATCCTCACCTCAGGTTTACCTCATGGTGCTTTCTAGGAATGGTCTTAGCAGTCTCGTATTACTCATTTAGGACGAGGTGCACAGAGTATGTATATACTCTGCTGGTGGTAGCAGTAAAGTGATAGTAACCTGGACTATGAAAATAATAGTTTTGGAGTTACAAAGGAAAAGTTAGTGAAAGCAGGGAAGAGTGCCACCCCCAGGAATCATGACCAGCATGGACATATGGGTTTCTCTCTCTGAAAGATGTTGACTAAGCCTTACCTATGCAAAAGCCCTTGCTACCTTGATTTTACATTTTAGCTCCATGTCTCTCCTGAGATCTAATTTTCTGCTGCATACAGAAGATTGTCTGTGCACATCAATTTATTTCCTGGTACAGTCTTCATGATATTACACTTGCAGTCTGTAAGGATTTTATTTCCAGATCTGGCATCTCTAAAACGGCTTCCAATTGAGTTATCTCAATAATGAAGGAATGACTATAAAGATAACTTTATTCTTAATTACATACTCTGGCAATTTGAATCATCCAGTGAGCCATAGCTGGAATTTCTAGGCTTTTTGCTCACATTAGGCTGTATAGCTCTGGACCTGTTCACAATGCCATTATGAACAGGTCTGTCTGGGAGGTTAGAACTCCCTTATTGGCTTTCCTCTTGAATATGAATTGGCAATAGAAAAAACATCATCCTTCAGCACTTCAAATATGTGTGTTTGGTGGCACTTCCTTACAAACACTAGGCCAGACAAACTCCTACACAAATGTGGGGTGGAGAAATCACTCTTTTCCTACCAATCAACTTTCTTTCTCCAATACGAATACAGAAATTATATGATAAAATCATGATTATATACTGAAATCATAATAATTTTTTGTATGTATAGGTCAGTCCTAGGGTTTGAACTCAGGGCTTAGGAACTGTCTCTGAGCTTTTTTGCTTAAGGCCTTTTTTTTGAGTAGTTAATTGGGAGATAATAGTCTCATGGACTTTCTTGCCCCTAATGGGCTTTACAACCACAATCCTCAAATCTCAGCCTCTTGAAGTAGTTAGGATTACAGGCAGGAGCCTTTTTTAAAAATTGTTATTTTCTTGTAAAGATGCTGTAGAGAGAGGTTACAGTGAGATGAGTAAGGCAATGAGTACACTTCTTGTCAAGCATTGTTACCCCTTCCCTTGTTGTTCTCCCACTATCCCTTCCCGCTTCCACCTCCCACACACCTCCCCTTCCCCTGCCAGAAATTGTAAAGTTTATTTCCAATATACCGTCTTGAGGGTATCATTGTTGCAATGGGTCATCCTGTGTCCTTGTTTCAGCATTTTGTTATTCCCCTTCCCCTTCCCAAATTAGGTAAATGTATATACAAGATGCAGGACACCAAAATCAACTACAGTGACAACAGGGGATATATCATAAGGGGAAGAGCATACAAATGAAACAAAAAAAATCACATAGTACACAACCAAGAAAGACACACACATGCCGGGCACTGGTGGCTCACACCTATAATCCTAGCTACTCAGGAGGCTGAGATCTGAGAATCGCGGTTCAAAGCCAGCCCAGGCAGGAAAGTCTGTGAAACTCTTATCTCCAATAAACCACCAGAAAACTGGAAGTGGCGCTGTGGCTCAAGTGGTAGAGTGCTAGCCTTGAGCTGAAGAGCTGAGGGACAGCGCTCAGGCCCAGAGTTCAAGCCCCAAGACCGACAAAAAAAAAGGAAAGAAAAAGAAACACACACGCATGCCCGCGCGCGCACACACACACACACACACACACACACACACACAGATGTAACTCTATGCTTCCATCAGAAAGAATGGCACTGCCCCATTTGTTAGGAAATGGAAAGACTTCGAAAAAAATCATATTAAGTGAAGTAAGCCAGGCCCAAAGAAATATAGGTCCCATGATTTCCCCTCATTTTCAATAATTAGCATACACCTAGGATAATTTTATCAGATGACCAGAAAAGCTCACAAGCTTAAAAGCTATGTACATATGATCATCCATGATGATACTAAGTGAAGTGAACCTCAGGGCAAGAGCCTTTTAAATACTGCTGCAGCGCTTCTCCTCTTCTTCCTCCTTCTCCTCCTCTTCTTTCTCCTTCTCTTTTGGTACTGAGGATTGAGCTCAGGGCCTCACACTTGCTATACAGGTGTTCTACCACTTCAGTCAATGATTTTTTTTCATTGTAGTATTTATTTCTTTTATCAAAATTATTGGCAAATGAAATGAATTTATGGTCACTGTGTGGTTCTGATGTATATTTTTCTCCTTTTTCAATGATTATTAATATTAAATGTTCTCATACTACATTTCATTCATATTTTCACATTACTTTAGTATTCTCTTATATTACTTGAATCTTTGCCTTCGTTTTATTACTTTTTTATTATCGTTAAGCAGTTGTAAAAAGGACTTGTTATTTAGCAAAGCAGTTTATGAATACAATGTATCCTGATCATTGTCACCCCTTTCAACATTGTTACCCAGTCCTTCCCTATCTACCCATTCCCTCATGCTGTATCCTCCTCCTCCTCCTCTTCCTCCTCCCCAACTTTTCCTCCCCCACCTCCTCCTCCTCTCCTTCTTCTTCTTTTTCTTCTCCTTCGTTATGGATCTTGAACTCAGGGCCTGGGCACTGTCCTTGAACTTTTCTGCTCAAGGCTACTGCTCTACCACTTTGTGCCACAGTTTCACTTCTGGTTTTCTGGTGGTTAGTTGGAGATAAGAGTCACACAGACTTTCCTATCCAGGCTGGCTTTGAAACACAATACTGAGATCTCAGCCTCCTGAGTATCACGGATTAGAGGTGCCAGCGCCTGGCTCCCTCACTCTTCTTAATTTTATTTTTTAAAACAAGGCATATGACCTTATATATGTTTTTATATGTTTTTAATTTCAATCTAATTTTCACATATGAAAGAAAACATTCACCCTTTGATTTATTTTAATGTTAAGTTTTTCTAGGTCCATCTGTTTCCTTGCAAATGACATAATATATTATTGATAATATATTATTGATATTTATAATATATTATTGATACTGTAAGTATCAATAATACAATTTCATATGTATATATATAAACATATGTATTTATATATAACTTTCTTGATCTATTTATCCATTGTAAGGCATGTGGGCTGTTTTCATACCTTGGCTATAGTAAATAGTGCAGCAGTGAACATAGGTGTGCAAGTGTCTTTACTGTGTTTTAGGCATTTATCCAAAAGATTATAATCTTAGGCATTTGTAGATTATAATGCTTTGGAGATTATAATCTTTTGGATAAATGCCTAAGACTAGTATCTATGTTTAATTTTCTTAAAGAATCTCCAAATTGCCTTTCATTGTGGTTGCAGTAGTTTACAAACAAGTTGACTGAAGTATGGTATACTCAGGAGAAGATTCCAAAGGTAAATTCCTTAAACTTATAAACTTATAGTTTAGCAATGAATATAGGGAAGCTGAAATATATGTTGGACAGGGGATATCAAGGGGATGAGGGAAAGATGGACAGAGTACAGGTCAGTGAATACAGATATCATATTCAATGTACATATGTGAAAATGGACTGGGGTCACTTTGAGGGGACGAGTAGGGTTGGACAGGTGGGGAACAGTGGCTGAAGGGGTTACATTGACCAAGATTCACTGTTATCATAAGCTGACATATTGATATGAAACCCTTTCAAACAGCTATTTAAAGAGAGAGAGAAGAGGGAAGGAGAGAAGGAGGGATGGAGGGAGGGAGAGAGGGAAGGAAGGAAGGAAAGAAGGAAGGAAGGAAGGATGGATTTTTAAAGCTAAAGTAGATATGTTGCTTTAGGGGTTAATATAATCTATCACTCTACATTCCTAATTTTTGGAGAATTTTAGCATTTGTAGGGAGGGCTAGAGAGAGGCTAGACTGGCATATAATCTGAGTCTGTCACTTTATCACTTGTTTCTTACAAGTCAGTGAAGAATCAGGGATAATTGTTGAAATGCAGGAAAGCTTACTGCCTTTGGTTTCTTGTTACTATCATGGAATCCCTAAGACTAAGTATTTGTAAAGAAAGACAGTTTGTTTGGTTCATTGTTCTGAAGTACAAGTACAAGGTACCAGCATGCTTCTGGTGAGGACAACCAGTGGAAGGCAGAGGGGAGCAGATACATGCAAAAAGAGCAGGGGATGAAGGGGTTGACCTGATTTATAACAATCCTCATTCAGAACTAACCTATTCCCCCCTGAAACTATATTAACCCATTCAAGGAGGCCAATCCCTCATGACCCCAAATGCTTCTTAAACGCCTACTGCCTCTTATCACCATCACATTGGAACTAAATTTCCCTATTCAAATCATAGCATTTGTCAAGAAGAAAGCAGCAAATACCCCTAATATTTTAGTTGGTTGCCCCTATGAGGCCTCCATAGTTCCCCCAGCAACCCTCCAGTTGTGATAAATGAATAGGGAAAGGGCTGTTCTTTCCTTGGGCTTGTCCAATGGAGACACCTAGAACCAGGCCAGCTTCTAGTCCAAGCCCTTCCTTTGAGCTAATCCTGAATCCAAAGTGTATGATCTCTCCTCACTGACCCTCAGCTGCCCATCCAAGAGGCCTCTGCCAGTTCTAGAAGTCTGTCCATTCACTACTGAGCAAATATTTGCTGAAGGCCTCCTGAGGCTGGCTTTCCAGAGATGAGTAAATTATACAAAGACCCTCTCTGATGGTAGACAAAGGTGTACTCTACAATTTTTTCAATAGTGATTAAATGCTATGGAGAAGATAAAGCTGAGTAGGGTGGTAGGGATAGGAATGCTGGGGAACAGGTGGACAAATTTCAGTGGAATACCCAGAACAAGCTCACCTCACAAGATGACCTGGGTCAGAGCTAAAAGAGGAGGGGCTAACCCCAGAAGATATCTTGGAAATGGCAGTCACACCTAGGAAGCAGCTAGTGCCATAGCCTACGGCAGGAGCAGATGTCACTACCGTTTAGTGGACACATCAGATGACTGGAGATGAATTGGATGAATGCTGGTACCTTTTGCTCTGGATATCTTTCAGTACAGGAATAGCATGACATGGGATGTTTTAAAAGGACCACTATGCTCCATTGTGACAATCATCAAATGGGCGACATTAGTGGTGTGAACCAGCCTGTAGTGTGAGCCACCTCCCTGCACTGAAGGAAATGCTCTCACTGTCTGGATGTTAAGCTATAAAGACATGACCAGTGTGAGAACAAGGAACTAGATTGTACTTGTGTGGAGGAGGAATGTGTGTGTGTGTGTGTGTGTGTGTGTGTGTGCATGCGCACGTGCCACTCCTGGGGCTTGAATTTGGCCTAGGCACTGCCTCTGAGCTTTTTATGCTCAAGGCTTCCAGTTTTTAGGTGGCTAATCAGAGATAAGCATGAACCACTGGCACCCAGCAAAACTGGATGTTGTTTTTTGTTTTTGCTGTTTGTTAATGTTTGGTCTAGTTGTCCTGAGGGCTCCTTTTTGGATCATTCTTTTTTTTTTTCTTCTTCAAATTGTCATAATTTCCACTTAAATGGGGGTGGTCACCCGGGGCTTGTTGTGCAACACAGAATTACTAATTTAGTGCAGAATACAACAGGACTTATTGAGGATGGATAATTAACAGTGAAATTGAGTCAAGAATGATTTCAAGGTTTTGGAAGGTCCTCACTTGCTACATACTATGGATGGAGAAGGTGGAGTTTGGGGGCCAGGAGGCAGATGCACAGTTTGGCTTGTACATACTAAACCTGAGGGACCATGAAGTCTTCAACTAGAGATGGTGAATGATGGTTTTCCATGCTGGTATGGAGGTCAGCGACCAGCTCAGTCTGGACATGGAACTGTGTGTCATCTGTTTAAAGCTGTGAGGCAAAATATTGAATGGAGGGAATAGAGAGAGTAGATGGAGAGAAGACTATACCATTCCACCTGAGTAGGCAGGAGAAAGAGACTAGCCAGAGAGACTGAGCAAGAACCAATAGTAAAGGACACCGTGAGCTAGACCACATGGTGTCTTAGAAGCCAAAGGGGGAAGGTGGAATTATCCGTGCATACCCACCATTCTGCATCCCAGGGGCAACCAAACTTACTTCAAAAGTATTTGAAAGATATTAAATCAATTCCAAACAAATACGGACTTTTTTCCTTGTCATTATTCCTTAAACAATTCAGTTTAGGAAGGATTTACGTGGCATTTACAAAGCATTAGGTAGTATAATTCATTTAGAGATAATGTTATAGTATGCAGAAGTGTTTCATAGGGAATGCACAAATACTGCATTGTTTTATACATGAGACTTGAGCTTTTACCATGGATCCTGAAACTCATCCCACTTGATACTGAAGATCTGCGTTTGTTGGTTGTTACTGAAAAGAGGAACAGTAGCTTTCAAATTTGACCCTAACCTTTCTGTGGCCTATGTGTGGGGTTCTACTGTTGGTAGAGGGTGAAGACACAAGAAGAGATGGAGGAGGAGGGGGAGGACAAAGTGGAGGAGGGGGAGGAGGAGGAGGAATAATCTAAAGGCTATTTGAAAATGTCCAGATTAAGAGAGCTTCTCTGGATTCATATGAGAGTACATGGATCTGAGAGCTTAAATTTGAATGTGGACTTGTTTAATGCAGTGATGCAGAGCAGAGAAAAAGCAGTAGTAGGCTGAGTGTCTATGGGTTCAGATAAATGTTAAGCTTGCTCCTTGAGCTGTTTTGAAATCCCTATGCACAATCAATTGAGTCCTGGCTTGAATTTGTTTTTCTCTATATATGAAATTTGCTCATCTATTCCCTTCAACCAAAAAAAATCCCAAAAGAATGAAGATAAATTGTTTATTTTGTTGTTTTACCTTCTGGGCAAAGGATTTTTCTTAGGAGGAGTGAGGAGGTCCTGGAAGCAGATGTCCAGCAAGCCAACCCTTCCCTCTATCAAGGTACTTGGACTCTGCTTTTGAGAGTAGATTTGTTGCCAGAGATCTATCATCCACACTCCCCAGTGAGACAGACACAGTCCGCCCTGGCTCATGATGGTACTGCCAAGAAAGGAAATATATGCAGACAGTCAGCAGGGCTGCCGCTGCATGCTGGATTATAACAAACACTAAGAAAGGATACTTAGGGTAGCCATGGCATTGTTAACTAGAAATGTTGACCAAAATGGTATAAAAAAAAACTGAAACAAGAAAAAATTGAAAGTGAAGGGACATTATACTCCCCAAGGTGATTTTTACCTTGCCCTCATTACTGGCTGGCCCAATGCTCTAACTCCCTTTTTAAATAGGATTGGAACAAATGTCTCCAACCTTCAGAGTTGAATTTACCAGTAGCTCTTGAAGCATGGATGGATGTTTGCCAAGATAATTCCTGTTTCTGGAGCACACCCTTCTTTCCTGGATCCCTAAATGTCTCCCTTGGGTAAAGGACATTTGACATTGGCCATCTGTCTTTCAAGGCTACTTCTCACCTGTACCTTTCAGTGAGCAGGAGCCTGCTCATTTCCCTGGCCAGTCACGTCCTAACTGTGATCTGTGCCTTTAGTACAGACAGGCTTCTGGCTGTTTACTGGTTTCAGTAAAGAGATCTGTTTCTCAGCATCACACCAAATGTCGCAGGAGAAAGCTACTTTCCAGCACTTTGCCTATGGGCTCATAAAACACTAAAGCAAATACACAACTTTTCATTCAAGGTTGGTTTCTTTAGTGTGACTTTGAAAAATGTTTAAAGAGTCCAAGTTGTTAGCACAGAGTCAGTGACAGGGACAGGATTTAGGACCTGGGTTGATGGCCCAGCGGGTGAGGGAGCAGACAGAAGTAATTTTGTGGCCTTTGTTTCTACAGGGCTATGCAGTGTAATTTGCCAAGTTGGGCAACACAAATATCTCTGTCCCTTTCCTGAAGGCTGGGCATGAGAGAAGGCAAGCACAGGGAACCGAGCAAAAAGCTTGAGGGAGCCAAGGACCATATGTCGACTGAGGGGGTGATCCGGGGGAACTACAGCAGGGAAGCCCATCTCCAGATGACAGGAGGGGAGTTTCTCCACTTGTTGGACCACCAGACCTGATTGGTTAAATGCAGAATGAATAACTCTGAAGCTGAGCAGTCTTCCTCAAGCTTCTGATTTTTCTACTTGGCTGCCTATTATCATCGCGATTCATGTGTCAGCCATGTTTCTGTTACTATTAAAAAAATGTCTGAAGTAAGAACTAAGGATAGTGACACACATGGTTATCCATCTATTGAGGACGCTAAGACTGGGAAAACCCAGCGTTTGAACTCAGCATGGGTAACACTGTGAGACCCCATATCTAAAATGGAAATGGGGTTGGGGATATAGCTCAGGTAAACCACTTGCCTCTCATGTGTTAGGCCCTGGGATTCAATTTCCAGCACTAAAAAAGAATAGAGAAAACTGCAATAATGATCAACTTATGAGAATTTAGTCCACAGTTGCCCAGCCTTTTTTGCTTTGAGCCCTGGGTTTAGAAAGCACATCATGGGCGTGGGGAGAGTCTGTGGTAACATGAAACTGTTCACCTTATGGCTCAGCTATGAAAGAGAGGAAAAGCAAGAGCAAGGAGCTGGGCCCTGCTCTGTTCTACAAGAGCACAACCCTGTAACCCTCCAGTGATCCAAAACTTCTCACTAGGCTCCCTCTCCCAATAATGAAGCCGGAGACCAGGCCATTGCCCCCATGGGCCTGTGGGGTTGGGGGGACATTCTCAGTCCATGAAAGTGTAGCACTAACCCTGTGAGCTTGGGCAAAAATCCTAATTGAAACCTGTTGGGTCTTTCTTTCTCTCTCTCTCCAGAAATCTGCCCTTTCTCCCATGCTCTCTATTTCAAGTGAATGTCTCATGGTTCTTTTAGAGATACCAGTCATAAAGCCATTGTTGTCCTTGATACTTCCTTGTCTCTCACTCCCAATTCTGGTCATCCTACAGACCTGTTGGCCTTCCTCTCAGATACCTCTCAGTCTGCTCCTTCTCTAAGTTCTGTGCCACTGGCTCAATCTAGGATCTTGGCTGGCTTACACAGTCTTTTGCTTTTTTATTCATTGCCCTATCTGTCCAATGCCAGTCTCATCCCCTAAATTGTGGCATCTATACTGCCACTAAAGTACCCTCCTTGAAAGTCAAGATCCCATCATTATTGTTCCTTTGCTTAAAATCTATTCATGGATCTCTACCAGTTTCACCATCTCCCAGATGCCTACTTACCTTTAAACTCATCTGTTTGCATACATTAAATATGTATGGCTTTCTATATGTCAATCATACCTCATTAACATGGTTTAAAACCAAACTGCTAGAGTAATATGAATATCCAATTATCCTTTTGTCCTCAACATTGACCATATAGAGTTAAAACTCCACATCTTCAAAAATTGGCTTCTCTCACAGACCCCTGGGGCTACATTTATTTCAATCCTATTGCATTCTCGTGGAATCTATTCTGCCTGTTCTTCAGTGGGCTCATTTATACTTTTAATACTTCATAAGTCAACTCATTCAAATTCCAGTCTATTGAACCTGGTAAGCTACTTCTACAGACAAGTCCATTGTTAAGGCTAGATATCTTTCCTCAGAAAGTTTTTCTAATTTATTTTCCATAGGAATTTTATAAAAGAGTCATTTTGTCTTGATTTTACAGCCAAGTAAACCAAGCTCTTCCAAACTGACAATAATAACTTTGCTCAAGGTTCACAGAGTCAAATTTACTTACTGGAATCTAAAAAAGGTTTAGGTTCTGCGCCTCTGGGAAAGGTGGGTGTCACGTGTCTTACCAGCAGACCTAGACAAATTCTGAAATGCATTAGCAATATGTTTATTGAATAAATGAATGTCTAGATTATAAGCCACATCATTGATGCCAATTTAAGGAATGCCATGTAATGAGGTTCTGAGTTATTCTCAGTAAAATGATGCTTTATGAACAAGATTTTAAAATGGCATTTACAAAAATATATAAATGAAAATCCAGTTTCCTTTTACTCCAAGGTCCACAGAATCCCCTTTTGGCTTGTCTTTGACTCTTCTCTTTTTTTTTTCTTCCTGTTTCAAACTTCAAGCATGATTAATATGCCTGCTATGTCCCACACACAGGGTGTTGTGAGGATGTCTGGATTCTTGCTCATGCGATTTTGTCTTTCTCCTATCTAACTTTTCCCCTAATTCTTATTTAGTCTGTAAGGTCCAGTTCAGGCTTCATCTCCCAGGAAGTCTTGCGGGATTGTCTCCCTGCCATACCCACAGCCTAGTTCACTCCTCCCTGCCTGTTCTACTATGAGACCCTGCACTTATTTCCATCACTTGCTTCTTGGTTTTATATTAATTTTAAATTGATTGTGTATTATGTTAATTCTTTGCATATTCAGTTCTTTCATTGGAGTTAGACAAAATGCAAGAAATTCACTGTGCTGATCAAGAAGGTAGTTAAGACCCTGTGCACAAGTTGATTACTTATATGGAAAAGGCGGGTGGGAGACTCAGAATGGCTACCTGTGGGGGGGGGGGAATCCAACACAGATATTTCTTCTTCTCTGAGCCTGTGCTAGATAATGTGGTGAATCCATTTTTCCAACTTTTCTCAAGGATGGAAGATTTTAGCTTCTGTGTCGCTGCATCTTCCTGAGGGCCATTGGATGAGTATCAGAGCCTTTTTTTTTTGATTCAACAGTCTCATGGCTTCTAGCTTGATTCTCATACTCTCTGCCCCAAATTGAGAATTATTTATTCTCCTAACAAAGCATTCTTCATGGTAGGGATATACCACACCCCTGATCTGGAAGAGACAAATAGAAGTTGACAATCTTTGTTCTTCCACTATTTGTTTGAGAAATGAGTTGAACTAACTAGTACATAAAGAGATTTAGAGGAGAGAGAAAAATGTCATTTAATTTGAGCATGTCTATGCTCCAGCCAGTGCTAGACAAAAAGAGTATGGACCATAGCCACTACCAAATTAAATAAAGCAGCCCATCCCTCTAGAATCTTAGATTCACACATAGAAACAGATTATCTGAGAGAGGAGATAATCAACAACCCAATGGTTATGCTCTACTACCTCGGCCATACGTACTGTTGGCTACTCAAAGAGAAGAGCCAGAATTCCAACTTCTTTGGGATATCCATAAAATTATTTCTTCCAATCCAAGTCCACAAGCCTCTGCAGATCACCACAGCATGAGACTCCCTGCATTGAGGGCCCTTCCCTGCACAAGCATCTGCAGATCACCATAGCATGGGACTCCCTGCATTGAGGGCCCTTCCCCCACTCAAATGCCTTACCCAAAATGCAGGGGAGGAATATGCAAAGCTTTGCAACTGGGGTCCACAGCCACCTGATGATGCTCCTCTAATCAAGCCCCGATTTTCCTGAACAAGAAGTACATTTTCTTCATTCGAAGGTAATTACATTCAACAAATTACCAAGAGCTGGGGCAGTGAAGTTAAAAACAATTGGTTTTGCAGTAATTAGGAAAACACAAGGAACTGATGACTGTGGAACAATATTGAAAGGGACACTGAGGGATGGTGGCCCCAGTTCCTGGTTAATTCTTCAGCTTGAATACTAAGCAATTCACAACACATTATGCAAAGAAGATGAATTTTAAAACAAAACAAACAAAAAACACTGCCATCCTGTCTTCTCAAGGCCAGAGACTTGAGCTATTAATAGAGCAATCTGATTTTACTGTATTATAGAGAATTCACAGCAAGTTGCATCTATTTTAAAGCATAAAACTGGCATGTTAAAAATGACAAATCTCTGTAATGTGCAAAATCAGCATTGGGTTAGGCTCAATCCAAACTCATTACCATCACTCCAAGTGTCCCGCTGGGAAATCTATTGTTTAAAAAAGTGGACACTACAAGTAAGTGTTATCTTTAGACCTTCCTGGAATTTTGCATTTATTAGGTCATGTTAGGGATTTGCTTTATTTTTGACAAGCCCCTCCCGGCCTGTAGTAAATGGAGAAATGTGCTGGACCATAAGGGCTTTGTCTCTTAGCATCAAACCTTTCTGAATGACAAATGGAAAGCAATGATCATGACAAGCAGGCTGCTCTGAAGCCTTTGTCAGGAGTAGGATTTCACACTTCTCTCGATCACCACTTATCCATCTGCAGAAAATCCATAGTCCTTTCAATTCTTCCCATTGGATCTGCTCTACACCAAGTTCTGGGGGTTTTGAAGAGGAACAAACACCATGCATCATAAAACAAAAACTCACAGTAGCTTCTGAAATTCACATGGTCAAGTGCTAACCACCAAAAAGAACGTACTGTGCACTGTACCCCACAGACAGGCTTGAAGGGGAGACTGTGATGTGGCTTGCATTTAATTACTGAAGCTGCATATTGTGGGACTGTTAAGAAAGCAAATGTCATGGTGGACAGAATGAGTTTACCCTCCTGTCGAAAGAGCAGTGTGCCGTGGCGAGGCCGTCGCTCAATTAAATTGGACTGTGGGATGCCATGGCTGAGGACCCTAATGAGATATTTGGAGGGAAGAGTTGCCCCCCACCCCAGAGTTCTCCAACTCAAAACTATTACCATAACACTCCTACTGTTAAAACCATCCAGTGCAAACTTGTTGCAGCTGAGAATAGGCTTTTTAAAAGCTTGAAAAGTAAAATTTAATAACTATGTCCTAGTTACTGTGGACTAGGTGCAGGGAAGCAAATGGATCTTAATACCATGTGAATTAGCAATGTTTGGCTGCTGGAGCTGAAATAAAACAAGGTAGTGTGCCTCATACAAAAGAAAGAGGTGATGAACAAAATGCTGTTGCATTTGTGTGTATGTGTGTGTGTGTGTGTGTGTGTGTGTGTGTGTGTGTGTGTGCCAGGTGCCAGTGGCTCCAGCCTGTAATCCTAGCTATTCAGGAGGCTGAGCTCTGAGGATCTCGGTTCAAAGACAACACAGGCAAGAAAGTCTGTGGAATTCTTATCTCCAATTAACCACTAAAAAAATCTGGAAGTAGAGCTGTGGTTCAAATTGTAGAGCACTAGCTAGCCTTGAGCAAAAATTCTCAGAGACAGTTTCAGTCCCTAAGTCCAAAGCTGCAGGACCCACAAGTGTGTGTACATACACACACACACACACACACACACACACACACACACACTAGTATGTGTATATTAACTTTGGGTACAGGGAACAGAATGAAGTACAACTTGAAAGGGCACTACAAATACTGGCTTCCATGGACACTGATACTTATGTATTCCCATACACATATCTGAAGATGACATTTCTTTTTTTTTAATTAATTTATTTATTTTTTATTTGTGAACATACTGTACAGAGGGGTTACAATTACATGGGCAGGATAATGCGTACATTTCTTACCAAGCATTGCAGCCTCCTCCTTTGGTTTACCCTTCACATCCCTTCCCAGCCTCCCCGCTCCCCCCCAATCCCAACCCTTCTCCTCCCCCCCTTCCCCCCCTCCCCGGACCAACGTTGTAAAGCTCGTTTTGGACATGACAACTTATACTTCTCGTTGTTGCATCAGGTCCACCTGTATCCTTAAACAACTGTTGTTTGAACATGACATTTCTGCAGAGGCACACCCTAAGCCAAGTAATACATCAAGCCAATGTGATTGTACCCCCACCCAGAGACAACTAGCAATATCTGGAGACATTTTGGGCTGCCACAGCTCAGAGAGGGCAGGGACAACTGTTTAATGTGAAGAACCCAAGGATACTGCTAACCATCCCACAATGCAGAACTCTCAGCACTAATGACAAAGCCAGGAGAAGATTAACCTTTGAATATCAGAAGTGTTCATTGGGACAGAGAAACTGTCAAATGTTTGTGTCCAAATATGACAGCAGCCATGTTCCTCTGGTATATCCAACAGGTATACCAGTCTCCTAATCAGTGGAGAAGATGTGTTTCCTTTCTTAGAAAGGGAAGTTCATGGACCTGCCTAGACCTTGCAGACTCGGCTGTTAATCCTGTTACTGGTGCCTTTGTCAAAAGAAGTTAGGAAGCTGGGCGCCAGTGGCTCACACCTGTAATCCTAGCTACTCAGGAGGCTGAGATCTGAGGATCACAGTTCAAAGCCAGTACAGGCAGGAAAGTCTGTGAAACTCTTATCTCCAATAAACCACCAGAAAACTGGAAGTGGCACTATGGCTCAGTGGTAGAGTGCTAGCCTTGAACTGAAGAGCTGAGGGACAATGCTCAGGCCCAGAGTTCAAGCCCCACGCCGACAAAAAAAAAAAAGAAGAAGAAGAAGTTAGGAAGACACTGATTGTCTGAAGTGCTAATGCAGAGCACAGATTACTTCAGGCTGCTGCACGTAAAGTCTCTTATTAGTATTTTAGTGCTGTCTCTTTTAAAGAACATGTGCCCCAAGGAGGTAGAAATCCTTTTCAGACTTGAAAATTACCCGAGCACAGTTAATCCTCACACTGCTCCAGCGAGGCAGGTAAATTGCAATTAGATGGAAAATGGAGGGAAAAATGGAGTTAACAGGTGTTTGAGCTTCCTTGGGGACCACATGGTTTCATTTTTGGCTTAAAAGCACATAGTGACATTTGCAAAGTGCCCCTTGCCAGAACCATTCCCATTGAATGGTTCAGACAAGAAAGATTTGTAGTAATCTCAGAAATAAAACACTGAGGTAAATAGAAGGAACTGTCTTGAAGAAGGTGGAGCATATCAGATAAACAAAGGCCTCAGTATTCAGTCTGCCTTCTGCAAATTTAACTGAAGTTTGCAAAAGGAAGTTATGTACAAACCTGCAATAGGTTGAGCAGAAAGGAGCAGCTATAATCTCATTGCTAAGTGTGCTGTGTTTGTATTCTTTCTAAGGTTCAAGGAAGGGACTACTTCACTTTCTCATACAGGATGCCCTTCAATATATCCCTAATATACAACAACGTAGAAATATACCATAACTGTACAACAAAGCAGATGAGGTTAGGAAAATCAGGGTTTATTCCCAACTATCCACCAAGAGTTTTATTGAGAAAAATGCCAAGTAATATTGGGTGAATCACACAATTGGTTCCTTTTGTGGGAACTGTTGGAATATATAACCCAAAAGCCATGACCATCTGGCTTTGTGTGTGTTAGAAATGCCCATGTCTGGGACTTAGGTACCTGGTTTCTAGATCTGGCTGTGCCATTAATTGACTTCATGATGGTGGATGAATGACATTGGTCTTTCTGGGCATTTATACCATCTGTCACCCAAATATCCATCTTGCTGCCCCCTCATGAGCTATTTCAGGTATGACAATAGCCATAAAAAAAAATTCAGCCTAAAGAGTGCTTGTAAAAGTGAATAGTATCATATAAAAAGGACAAAGACAAGAAAAATTTTCTGGAACTTAAAATATAAAAGTAAGAGAGGGAAACATGGAGACTTTTAAATAATAGGTAGGACCAGGAATATCACATCTATAAGCCTGACTACACAAGAGGCTGAGATCTGAAGATTGTAGTTCAAAGCCAGCTTAGGCAGCAAAATCCATGAGACTCTTTTCTCCAGTTAAGCACCAAAACAGCTAGAGTGGAGCTGTGGCTCAAGTGCTAGAATGCTAGCTAGGCTTGAGCAAAAATTCTCAGGGACAATGCACCAGGCCTTGGGTTCAAGCCCCAGGACCAGCACAATAAAATTAATCAATAAATTAATCAATTCATGCATAGGGCAAAATAAATGAAGCAAAAATCCTTATAAAGTTTACTTTCCTCATAAATTGCATAGGGATGTTCAGCTTCACTAAGGCAAATAGCTGTGGTTGAAAATCATTCTAAGTAAGGAAATAAATTAAAACTTCCTTCCTGTTCACTCTTACAGTAAGTTGCAATCCTCCCAACTTTTCCTCAGCACACTTGTTTTCAGATGCAATTATGTGAGAATCTAAAATAGGGTAAAGTTAGATGAGGTCAGTGTTTAATTAGACTAAGAATGTTCTTGTGAATAATACATCAACTTATTTACTCTTTGAAAAATGAAATTAGAAAGGAGATGACATTCTTTCCATTGACAAAATTGGCTCTTGACTTCATGCTGACAGAGAGAAAGTAAGCAGTGTCTCCCAGCCTTTTCTGAGTCAGCTTGCTTATATGTTTCGGACCTCTCCCCTGATCCTCAAAGCATCATAGAGAGTATTTCTCCTTCCTCCTGTGATTTGAAAGAAAAAAATGAGATAGTGTCTCACTATGTAATGCAGGCTACTGTTAATTCTATATCCTGTGCTAGCCTTGACTTCACAATCCTCTTGTCCCAACTTTTCAAGTGCTGGAGTTATACACATAAAACATCATGCCCAGCTTACTTGATTCCTCAAAGCAAGTTCCATGTTATCTAAGTCTGTCTGGCCCTTACTCTCTCATGTAACTTTGACTCTTTCTTTTCTGAAATATTGCCTGCCCTGGATTCCTTCAAATATCTTCTTTGTTGGTTTCTTTTCTTTTCTTTTTTGGTCTTTGTATTCTTCCCTTTACAAGCCATGTAAATGTAAATGTCGATTTCTTGTACAAAAGAAAATAGTTCCTGAATCTTATTTTGTTTTCTTCTACTTAAATACAATCCAGGAAATCATTTTGTGTCAATGCATAAAGAGCTCCGTTGCTTTAATTCACAGTTATATCATGTAGCTTTAACATCAATACTTTAGCTCGCCTTCTACATAAATCTGTGGGGTGAACTTGGAGAAGCGTAAATGTTGGATAAATGTTCTCTTGGAGGATGTGTACCTCCTTTACCTCCACCTGCAGTGTCTGACATGTCTGGTCCCTTAACTCAGCAACAAATTAAATGTCGAATTTTGTCTTTGCCAATCTGACACAGAAGACATGATTTTCAAGTGTTGTTTAAATTTGATTTCTCTCTCTCTTTTTCCTTTGGTGCTAGTCCTAGTCTTTAACTCAGGGCTTGGTTTTGTCCCTGAGGATTTTTTTGTTCAAGGATAGCTCTCTACCATTTGAGCTATAGTTCCACTTCTGTTTGTTTGTTTGTTTGCATTGGGAGAATAGTTAATTGGAGATAAAAGTCTCATGGACTTTCTTGCAAGGGCTGTCTTGGAACTATATTCTCAGATTTCCGCCTACTGAAGAGTTGGAATTACAGATATAAGCAAGGGCACCCACTCACTTTATAGTGAGGTTGTGAGAGTTTTAAAATTTCAGATCTTCGTCTTCAGAGAAGTTTTGCTGTAAGTCTTTAGCCCACTTATTTATTGGACAGTTGTTTTTTTGAGGATTTGTTGTTGGGGGACTTAATTTTTTGAGTTCCAAATATATTTTAGATATGAGAGCCTTGTCCCTTGTATGACTAGTGAAGATCATCTCCCAGTCCATGGGCTTTCTATTGATCTTGCTAGCTATATCCTTTGCCATGCAGAAGCTCTGCGGGTTCATGCAATCCCATTTGTCCAACCTATCTTTGATTTGTTGTGTTTCTGGGTCTCTATTAAGAAAATTTTGGCCTGTGACAAGGAGACCTAGGGTTTCTCCTATTCCTTCCTGTAATGTTTTCAGGGTGTCTGCTTTGACTCCAAGGTCTTTGATCCATTTGGAGTTGATTCTGGTGCAGGGTGATACATAAAGATCTAGCTTTTGTTTTCTACAAGTGATTAACCAATTTTTCCAGCACCATTTACTGAAGAGGCTGTCTTTCTTCCATTCTATTTTTTAGCTCCTTTATCAAAGATTAGATAGATATAGGTCTATGGGTTCATTTCTGGGTTTCCAATTCTATGTCATTGATCCTGAGGTCTGTTCTTGTGCTAGTACCAAGCTGTTTTGTTTACTATGGCCTTGTAGTAGAGTTTGAAATTTGGTATTGATACTCCTTCCACACTGTTCTTTCTGTTAAGGATCG
Source organism: Dipodomys ordii (assembly GCF_000151885.1). Lineage (NCBI taxonomy): Eukaryota > Metazoa > Chordata > Mammalia > Rodentia > Heteromyidae > Dipodomys > Dipodomys ordii. Next base: position 970,677 of record NW_012267349.1, on the reverse strand, counting down.
TTTTTGCTATTTGGGGTCTTTTATTGTTCCATATGAATTTAAAGAAGGATGGCCAATAGTCGCATGAATAAATGTTCAACCTCTCTAGCCATAAAAGAAATGTGAATCAAAACAACACTGATATATCACCTTACCCAATTAGAATTGCTATACTCAAGAACTCTAAGGGGGAGGGGGATGGGAGGAGATGGGAAGGGATGGTAAGGGGAAACAAAGGAGGAGGCAACAAGGCTTCATAAGAAATGTACTCATTACCTTGCCCAGGTAATTGTAACCCCTCTCTACATTATTTTCACAATTAAAAAAAAAAAGGAGTGACAAACTTAAAAAAAAGAACTCTAATAACAACAGATGCTGGAGGGGATGTGGACAGAAGGGAACCCTACTGCATTGTTGGTGGGAGTGTAAACTTGTTCAACCACTTTGGAAAGTAGTATGGAGATTCCTCACAAGACTCCACATAGAACTCCCCTATGACCCAACAATGCCACTTTGGGGCATTTGCCCAAATGATCATAAACGAGACCATACTTAAGCTACCAGCACAATCATGTTTATTGCAGCATTATTTACCATAGCTAAGAAACCAACCCAGATGCCCCTCAGTAGATGAATGGATCAAGAAAATGTGGCATATATACACAATAGAATTCTTTGCCTCTATCAGAAAGAATGACATTGCCCCATTTGTTAGGAAATGGAAAGACTTGGAAAAAATTATATTAAGTGAAGCAAGCCAGGCCCAAAGAAACATAGGTCCCATGGTTTCCCTTATTTGCAATAACTAGTATATGTCTGAGACAAGCATAAAAGGTCAGATAAGATGATATTAAGTGAAATGAACCTCAAGATAAGGACATAGTGGTTTTTTTTTCTTTCTTGTGATTGTTTCTAACATATTTATAAGACGATTGTTTTGTTGCATTGTATGTCCCTCCCCCACGGTATAACCCCTGCTTTCACTGTATTTGATGTTGATATAATTGGGGGAGGGGAAGTGTAAAAAACAAATTGTTTAAATAGGGATACAGGTGGACCCATTACAACAATGAGATGTACAAGATGCTATGTCAAAAAATGAACTTTACAACTTTAGCGGGGGGGGGGGTTGTCATGGAGATGGGAGGGCAGTGATGAGAGGATGGGAGGGGAAAAACAAAGGAGGAGGCAATAATGCTTAATAAGAAATATACTAATTACCTAGCTCGTGTAATTGTAAACCCTCTGCCTGGCATTTTCACAAGGAAAAATCTTATTTTTAAAAAATGTCAGATCTATTTAAACATTACTTGAATTCCTAGTTCAGTGAATTCTCTGTTGGACATTGCTGAAGTTTCAGCTGGGTTTTTAGTCTTTGAAGCCCCGATTTCTATGGGACTTCCAGGAGGTACAATTTTTTCCTTGTGTTTCATTTTCTTGTGACTTTACTTATAATGTTCTTTGCTGTGTAGGAGATTTTATTTTTATGATGGACAAATTTATCAATATTCTTTTTCTGACAAAACTTTTCCTATTCCAGTTATTTATAAAAAGGAACAGTAGGCTAGGAATGTGACTTAGTGGTACAGTGCTTGCCTAATATGCAGGAGGGCCTGGGTTCAATTCCTCCATACCACATAATCAAAAAATAAATAAAATTAATGAATTTTTTTCAAAGGAACAGTAATGTGCTCATGCTTCTACTCCCATCTATCTGGTTTGAAATGTCATCATATCTGCCTACAGTGTGGATTTTGGTGGTGGTGGTGGTGATGGTGGTAGTGGTAGTATGTGTATGCATATGATACTAGGGACAAATCCATGCTCACCCTGTGTTTATGGGGTTTTTTTGTTTTAATATTTAATTTGTCTTAAGTCACTTCCATGTTAAAGAAATAAAATAGAAAAATGTAGAACAAGTTTCTTTAAGGGTCAGCTCTGAAAGAGACAATTTGGAAAGTAGATAAAATAAAAAGACCCCAGTGTATTCATCACGGAAGTTTTTAAAACATTTGAGAATCTGTTCTGCCATCCATTTCACCATCAAGAATCACTGATTAAAAATGTCCATAGGGCTTGTGTCTAAGTAATGGAGGGTTCTTGGTTTGCAGTGGCATCCTGGAGACTTCATGAAGTACTCTGTCCAACTGTCTCTGGTCAATTACCCTTTGCAAGACTCTCATTGTAGATCTAAAGATGTACAAAGAAAGGAACTGGCATTAGCAAAGGATTCTTACCCATGCAGACTGACTGCACCCTTTCCTAAGAATAGAGATCTTTATTCTTGTCCCCTCCTATAATTACACCTCTTTGACTTTACCACATGGAGGGTCACATAAGGTCTTCTTTTTCCATATCCAATGGAGGCTTAGTGTAGGTTATTTCCAAGTCAGCACTCTATCTTATTGCCACTATTCTCATCTAACTCTTCCAATTGTTCCTTAGCAGAAGGGGCTTTGATATTTCATACTGATTCCCAGCATATGTCAAGCATTTATCTAATTGTTGCTGAAGGACTAGGTGAGGGTCTGATCTGTAAGCACAACTGCGACTGAGGGTTAGCATCATTCTGAGTACAATGAATGAAATAGTCAAGGTGCCTTGCTGGAGAGGGGCTTCTGAGGAGCATCTTGAAGAATCAATTCTGAGTGTGCATTAAAAAAAGTAAGAAAGACAGAATTTCTCATAGGAGTGAGTGAGTAAATAGAAGGGAAAAAAAAGGTCAGAAGACAGTGATGATGTGTATGACTCTTGATCTTACCCCACCAAGAGCAAAGTGGAAGGTCATAGGATTTATGAGAGTTAATTGATACTGTGATCTGTGTGTCAAGGAGGTGAAGAGACACACGGAGGGCCAGCGCACAACATAGGAATGAGCAAGCCTAGGGTTGCAGTCAATTACCTCAATATCTCCCCTGAAACTTGAGCCTGCTCTGTTGGCACTACTCAACAACAGCCACTTAAAACTGGCCTCCTGATTTCTACTTCTCTAGAGTTTTGTGTTGGAAGAGGACTTAGAAGTTATGCTGTGTAGACTACCTGTTGCTTACAGCTATAATTCTAGCTGCTGACCGTTCTGGAGGATGGCAATTTGAAGCCAACCCAAACAGAAAAGTCTGTGAGATTTCATCTTCAGTTTACCAGCAAAATGTCTGGCTGGTGGTATAACTCAAGTGGTAGAGTGCCAGCTGTGAGCAAGAAAGCTGAATGAGAGTTCTGAGGTGCTAAATTTAAGCCAGTACCAAAAAAAAAATGAAGTTACCTTGTCTACTTTTCCTCTCACTTGCTGGTAAGTGAGCTCCATGGTGGCCAGGAGTTTTATTTAGGATCACAGTTTCATAATTCCTTGTATTCAGTGCATATTTATTTGATGACCAGATACATGGATGGATAGATCCAGAAATGAATCTCAATTATCTTCTTACTTGGTGCCAACAAGACTTTACCATTTTAGGTTACTCTATTCCTCTGGAAAGAAAAAAAATTCAGACTTTTTTTTCCTAATTGAGTTTTTCTTTACCATACATGTGATGAGGGAAGAGGAATAGAGGGACTGCTTGTAATTTAGGGTTTACAGAATTATTTAGTTGGGGAAATAGAGTATTTATGGATTATGGATAAAGCCTGTACTTGGCATATATTCTAGAGAACAAGAAATTGCAAATTCTCTTTGGTACAGAACTCAGTATTTGCTGAAATTGTGAATGAAAAAGTGCATGAATGAATGAATGAATGAGACAACAAGATACACTAAAAGTGTTCACTGAGGCTTTGGAGTCAGTCAGGCTTGAGTTCATGGTCATGATGTAGTATCCCTGAGACTGAGGGCCTTTGATGCTCACCCTTCAATTAATGATGGTACTTCACTGTAGGAGGACTGTAATGAGACAAGATATGCCATGTGCCCTTTGGAATGCTGCCTTTGGAATGCAGGCTACTGTTGTTATTGGAAACAAGTTTACCAAGAAAGGCTCCAGAAGCAGGGTAGCTCCTAAGGTATGCAGTGATCATACTGGAAGAAACTCAACTTTGATGTTTTTCTTCCACCTAAAACATGGGAACAAGAGATTTTTCAGAAAGAGAAGGAAGTTGCATGGATCCATTCAAGGATCTCTATTCTAGAACTTTCTAGATTCACCTTCTGCTCACTGGGAACCACACTGCCATGTTTCTGGTCACTCAAATAGCATAGGGACAGTCTGTCCATTGCTATATTATCATTGCCTACAGCAGTGGCTGGCACACGGGAGGCCCCGAATAAACATTTGTCAAGTGGCTGAAAGGCAGGCAAGTACCTGAAGTACATGCTCCCTGCTCAGAACCACGGTGGAGGTTCAAAGCAAGGCATAATCAAATGAGCATTTCTGCTACCTCTCCCATACGAGGGAAAAAAAGTTGATCTTTAAAAAAAATGTCATTTCGGTGCCATAAAATGTCTCTTTAGTTCTCCTTGGAGTGCAGAGTTCACTCATATAATACATTCAAATTACAGATTTTATTCACTATAATACCAGTTGGATCATAAGATGAACAAAATTAGGGGCTAAAACAGTTAAGTTCTACGTTTGTTGAAGAACAAGAGCAAAATGTGTTCAGCTCCTTGGTTCCAAAGCAAGATGATATTTAGCCTGGATAATACTACTGGATTTACAACTAAATATGCCAAATTATGCTTTTCCTTCCTGCCCCTTCTTTAAAGAGACTGCTAAAATATGCTGCTATAAGGAGTGCTATTTTTTAAAAGAAATGTAATAATGAGTTTGGAGGTTGAGAGAAGGTGTTCTGACTTTATAATAAACTCATGACTTAGGTTAAGAATACCTGCTTATAGTCACTTTTTTTTTTATTTCACTGGTCCTGGGGTTTGAACTCAGGGCCTGGATGCTGTCTCTGAACCTCTCGGTGCTCAAGGCTAGTGTGCCACCACTTAAGCCACAGGACCACTTGAAGCTTTTTCTGAGTAGTTTATTGAATATTAAAGTCCCATGGACTTTTTCTTCCTGGGCTGGTTTCGAACTGCAACCCTCACATCTCAGCCTCCTAAGTAGCTAAGATTACAAGCATGAGCCACTGGCACCCAGCTTGGAGTCATAGTTAAGAGGAAAGTTTGATGAGATTCTTTAAATGGGATGAATGCTTCCAAGAGTCTCCAATCCTATTGAGTTCGAAAGGTGATCATTAGGAGCACCTGTCTTATAGATCTTTTTAACAGGTATACTTCCTATGTTATGGCCATTAGAGTAATGATCTTTGTTGTACCTTTTGCTTGCTTGTTTTGTAGACTAACTTTATCATGTTAAGGTAGTTTTTGTTTAATCCTCGTTAACTGAGAAGTTTTTCTAATCCTGTATTCATGTTCAGTTTTTCAAAAGTTCTATATATATGTGTTGGGGTGATAACTTGCATTTTGCCTTTTATGTCTTAATAAAGTAAAAGGATACTCTCTCTCTCTCTCTCTCTCTCTCTCTCCAAATTAAACCTTCTTCTCACTTCCATGGTATTAATCTGAAGATGCTTTAAGGTGTGTAACCCCTCCTGCATCTGTAGTTACACTTCATTTTTATTGCTAATGTAATTCATCTCTTTTTCTTTTTAAAAATCATTCTTCTTTTATGTTTTTCAGGAATCAACTTTCTCTTAACTTATTGCCTTCCCAAACCCACTTTATTGGCTTATTTTTAATCTTCTTTCAGCTTTATGTTGTCTAATTCTTATAACCATTTCAGATAGAAATAGTTGCTAATTTTTCAATGTTTCTATGTTATTGTATCTTCAATCACGTCTTTTCATGTTTAACTCATATTCTGTGCATTTTTATATAAACTTAGTTTTAACTGATAGACATCAAACTCTACCAAACTATCAATAAATTAGAAATATGACTTAAAAATCTTTCTGACCTAGGGAAAAGATTCTTAAACCAGAAACAAATAATGCATTACAATTGTTCATAAATAATTAGATACCTTATGGATGATTAAGAGCAAAATGTAAACCGAAAGGAGATTGGGGTTATATAGGGCCAATAAAGATTAGCACAATACATAATATATTTGTATATACGTATATGTATCTTTGTATGTATATACATGTCTCCTATAGATTAATACTTTTATTATCTTTAAGTAATTGGGCAAAGGAATTACCATTCAACAAAGCAGCTTATGAATGCAATGTGTCTTGATCAATGTCACCCTTTCAACATTCTCACTCAGTACTTCCCCTAATTGTTTTAATTTTTTTGATATGTATTGACATTTTTACTGCACTTATCTCACTTCTCTATTTTTTAAAAAATGGGGAACAAAGTCATAAGAAGTTATCTCGAAGACTAGAAAACAACTGTGGGCAATGAACAAATGAACAGATACTCAACTAGATTTGTGGTCAGGAAAGTGTTATGAAGACATCATTAAGATACCACTTATTTGACAAAAATTTTAAAATCTTTTAAAACCTTGTGTTGGAAACAGCATAAATTTCAGGACCTCTTTTGCATTTGTTTTGAGAATATACATTGTGCCACCTTGTCTTGTCCAGGTGATTGTTACCATGTTCTTTTATTCACTGACTCTGCTTTTGGGAATATGCCTTTGATATGGTATAAAACATGGGTACAGGAAGCTTAAGCTACAACTGTCTATATCAGAATAAGCCACGTGATAACCTGAAGAATAGTTATTGACACGATCATGGAAAATAAATTTCAGTGGTGGAAAATAAATTTTGGTGCATTCACATAGTAACATCTTATGTGACAGTGTAAAAGAAGAACTGGAGCTGCACAAAACTTTGTGGAATTCTTTTAGTACCAAAATAAATAAAGCAACTCCCAAATAATGCACAATAGTATGATGCCATTTTTGGAAAGTTTATAAAGTTTAGAAACAAATAAAGGACATTGCACACACCCATATATGTGATAAAACTGAAAAAGCAAACAATAAATAATAGTAACATCAGGATTTAGAACAGTGCTTACTTTTGTAGAGAAGGTACAGAATGGGATGTGAGTAGAATAGGTAGATAAAATAATATGTGGATAATAGTTTCAATAATTATATAAATTCATGTTTCATATTAAATAACATTAGTAGAGAAAAGCCATGCTTAGTCTATTGATGATAATTTGTCATTAACATAGACAGTGATTCATCTCTATGAATCTCAAAGCAAAGTTTGTAAGATCTTCCATTTTATATGAAAGTGACTTCAAGAAAAGATGAGCCTTAAAAATAGTATGATTAGGGTTGGGAAGGTGGCTCAGTGATAGAGTACTTGCCTCTCATGCATGAGGCCCTGGGATTGATTTCTCAGCACCACATAAGCAGAAAAAACCGGAAGTGGCACTGTGGCTCCAGTGGTAGAGCACTAGCCTTGAGCTGAAGAGCTGAGGGACAGTGCCCAGGCCCAGAGTTTAGGCCCCATGACTGGCAAAAAAAAATATAGCATGATTAAGACTCAGAATTCTAGGAAATTTCAAAATGTCTCATTTCTTATGCATCAAACCAAAAATTTTATCTGCCTCCAATTTCTGCCCTTTCCCTGTATTCTTATATTGAAAAGATTCTAAATGTATTTAGACCTGCACTCTGGATTTTCAAGAGAGACAGAATCAATGATCAATAGATGGATGGATGGATGGATGGGTGGATGGATGGATGGATGGATGGATGGATGAGTAAAAAGGGAATTATTAGAATTGGCTCTCATAACAATAGAGTCTGACAGGTCCTATTACATGACATCTGTAGACTGAAGAACCAGGAAAAATAGAAACATAGCTCATTTCAAGTACAAAGACTTCAGCAGTGAGGAAACTGATGGTATAATTCTCAGTCTGAGGCCACAAACTGGAGAACATGGGGCCACTGTACAAGTGCCAAGGTCCAAAGGTGAGAGAATCTGGAGTTTCAAGTGCCAAAGGCAGATAAGAAGTATGTTCTAGCTCCAAGAAAGAAGTTACCTTTTTATTCTAGCCCCCAGCTAATTAAATGGTACCCACTCTCCTAAGGGCAAATCTACCTTACTCATCCAATGCTTTCTTTTAATTCCTCTGGATTTATCAAGATTAATGTTTTTTTCCCAGCTATCCACTTACCATGTACTCTAGTTAGCACTAAATTACGCATCACACAAGCCATAATATTCTTGTAGGCCTCACATATCCTTTATAGGCCAAAGTCACTATTAAAATTTTATGCTGTCTCATGACATTCTTTTCATCTTCCTTCTTTTTGGCTTTAGCTTTGGTCCTGTTTAAGTGGAATATGGATTTGGTCTCAGGGAAGCCACGTGGCTCTCCTGACTTCATCAGCGGAAAGGACAGACACTGGGCGAAAGCTCTACTCAGTACTCTTTTCATTCAGTTAAAAGGATTTTTTTAAATTCCACATATGTGTATAGCTATATGCAAAATGATGTATATTACATTTATCCATATGTGTATTATATATGTATTTGAATATTTTATATGGTTATATGTCTACTTGTTTTCATCTGCTCATATCAATACATTCATGCATATACATATACATGAGAAGACAAGCAATATCAACTGGAAACTGGACTAAGCTCTTGTATCAGAACACCTAATTTCTAAGCTTAGCTCTACAGTCTGTTACAATAGAGAAACCCTTAATCTTCTCTGGCCCTCCATCTCCTCAGTTATAAAATGGGGTTATTCAACCAACTGAGTGCTAAGATTCTTTTCAACTCTCAGAACCTCTGTTCTAAAGTGTGCACATCATCCACTTGAAAGACAACCTCAAGGGTCCTTTCGCTGTTTCACTTGCTAACAGTATTTCCCATGGAGAAGTAGATATTTCCCATTTCAGAACTTAATGCCTCTGGACCTTTTACCTTGCAACTTGCATTTTTAAACTGGACTAACCTTTTCAGTGGAGATTATGGTTATGAAAGAATGTTGAAAGTGGAGATAAAAGATTATCTAATCAAAGGATCCTGATAGGTCAAGGCCCATAAGAAATGAAGATTAACCTTTGGAGTAATTTAGAGGTCACTGGAGATTGTCACAGTAGAATGATAGGGACATCATTTTGCTGGAATGATGTCTGATTAAAGAGGGCTAAAGGGAAAGTAGAAAGAGAGGAATTGAAGGTAGTAAGTATACATAAATCTTTCAAGCATTTTTTTGCCATAAAAGGGTACAGATAAATGGGGTCATTGGAAAGAAATTCTTTAAAGATGGGAGAAATGACCACACATTGGATGCCCATGGCAATAATCCAGTAGAGAGAGAGACAGTAAAGCTAGTGATGAAAAAGATTTGTACAAGTCAAGGGCTGTCTTTAAGTAGTAATATAACATTCATCCACAGGTAGTAGATGATAGCAGACCTTATGGATAGATGCCTTTATATATGGATGGTACTTCATCAAAATTCTCCTATGATTTCTCCTATTTCCTGTGGAAATATAAGGCAAAGCTGAGAGAAACTATGGGTAAGAAGGTATTTCAATTTTGAAGAGAGAGGAGATGAAATGTACTAAAGAAATGTATTAGGATTTAGCTAACTTGAAGTCAGTAATTGTGAATGAATGGAAACTATGTTCAACTCCCAAGCAAAAAGTGGGTAAAGTATTAGATTTAATACAGTTAAGTCTTTTTACATGATACAACATAGACAGGCTGGAGAGTTGAAAGTGTTTGAAAGGAAGTGATTCCAATGATAAACCAGGGAAAGTAAAGTAAATGAGAATCGGGAAGAGTAAACTAAATATGGGTATTAGGGTATAAGGAATCATAAAATGATAGTATAATAAACAAAATGATAGTGTAATAAATGGGTGGTAGATTCCAATCAAAGGATTATTGAGTTGAAAAACTGAAGAAAATGATCTGGCTTTGGAGGTTTGTTAGGAGTTGTTGCCAGTAGAAGCAAGTGGAGAATATGATATAAAATTTGCTCAAAATACTATTAGGATATTCAAAGATAATAAATTTTTAAGGATACATAAATATAGATAGAAGATCTTAATCATAGAGTATATTCCTTTGTGTTTTATTTATCTTGATATCTCTAAATCTATCATAGTGATTACACAAACTAAGAGTTCAATAAATGTTTGTTGAAGAATGAATGAATAAATAAGTGAATGACAATAGTGAATAAGTGAATAGCCAATAGTTCAGTTGGTCTGTCATGTTCAGATATTTCAATTGGCAGAAAAGGAAAGTCCAAACTGTTGTTTGGCATATGAATTTGGCTTTGGGAATCCACTAAATCTCATTCAGTAGCAAACTTCACATATCTACACCATCTTTCAATTTAGAGTAAAGACAAACTGTGCATGGGAAGGAATAAGCCTAGTAAATTGCTTCTGAAAAGAATTTGAAAAGAATAATTTCTAGATTTATTTTTAAACTATATATATTTATATATTTTATATATATATTTATATATTTTATATATTTATATATATATTCTACATTGGCCCACCGTTGGCTGTGTCAATTATTTTTTAATTTTTCATCAGGTTATAGACAATCCAATAACAGTAATTGCTTTTACCCTAAATGTTAAAAGACTCAGATTATAAATACTAAGATAATCCACTATAAACCAGAGTTTTGTCTTGTGGTTCATAGACACAAGGAGGAGGAGGAAATAGAAGGTTTGAGAATCAGCCAAAAGGTAATATCATCATAAAATTTAAGGACCTAGAGGGGACGGTGGGAACAATGGTCATGATGAGAAGGAACGGTGACAAACTACCACATTTAGAAATCAGTAAGTGTTCTGTAAGTGCTATGAGCAGACTGGGAGTCTCAGGGACTAATTGAATTCCAAATTCCTTGTTCTCTTCCCCCTCTAGGTTGATCTATTTATGGCTTCTTAGTCTTGCGTCCTCCAACCCTTTTCCTGAAACCAACCTATTACCTTCACTTGACAGAAGGGAAAAGGAACTGGTGTTTTCTTAAATATCTGGGTCATTGGCATCCAGGAATGGTGGCTGGAGCAGCTCTCGTCCCACATCACCCTTTACAAACCCTGCCATTTGTTTACAAACAAGACCACACTAAAGCTATCAGCACAACTATGTTTATCGCAGCATTATTTACCACAGCTAAGATATGGAACCAACCCAGATGCCCCTCAGTAGATGAATGGATCAAGAATATGTGATGTATATACACAATGGAATTCTATGCCTCCATCAGAAAGAATGACATTGCCCCATTTGTCAGGAAATGGAAAGACTTAGAAAAAATTATATTAAATGAAGTAAGCCAGGCCCAAAGAAACATAGGTCCCATGGTTTCCCTTATCTGCAATATCTAGTATATGTATGAGTCAAACAGAAAAGGTCAGATAAGGTGATGTCAGGAAAATGAACCCTAAGATATGTGTTTAAATGTCTTTTTCTTTCATGCATTTGTTTCTAATGCATTTCTAGATTATTACTTTGTTGCTTTGTATGTCCCTCCCCCACAGTATAACCCCTGCTTTCACTGTATTTGATGTCAGTATAATTTGTGGAGGGGAAGGGGAAAAACAAGTCGTTTAAATAAGGATACAGGTGGACCCGTTGCA